>NC_056734.1:84767929-84830429 GCF_019279795.1 Protopterus annectens | reverse complement strand
ATATGTTGCAAAATGGAAAGATTATTGGGAGCTAATTAGTATGCACTTCATGAAAATCTCCTTAACACATAAAAATATGATAGTAAATAACTCCATGTTATGGTTACTAAAGGAATTTTGTACTTCACCTATTACACCTAAACATATGGTTTGTTGCCCATTAAACATTATTATTAGCTATCGTAACTTTATATTCATGCACCCTAAGTACAGGGAATGGAATTGTATTATATTCCCTATAATGTATACTCAGGGTATGCTTTTGTCATCTACTTCTGAAGGAACTCATTTAGCTATAGATAATGATCTAAAGTACTGGTATCAGTTTATCTCTGATAATAAAGTTAAAAATCCAGATTTCTTAAAACAAGAATTTGATCTAAGAGAAACTTGCTGGTTAGAGGTTCAGATCTTTAGACATCTCATTAATAAAATAGATCTAATGTCTATAACAGTTAAAGAATCTATTCCAACACTGATTGATTACTTGATATTAAATTTACAACATAAAGTTTCTGATAAAGGTAAACTTTCATACATACATAAAATTATCAGACAAGAAACTTTTTACAGTGTAGATACATAGTGGAATTATTTCACTTCTATTAATGGGGACCCACCAAATCAACAAGATAAACAATATATATTGGAATCTGCCTATAGAACTACGTCTTCCATTGTCTGGAGACTTTATACATGGAAATTTTTACATAGATCTTTTTATACACCTTTGATGATGAATAAAATAAATAATAAAGATAATCTATGTAAGAGATGTAATGTAGAAATTAATGCTGACTGGGCTCATATGTTTTATGACTGTATAAAATTGAAAGAATACTGGAAGTCAATTAATGAATTTCTGCAGGCTCTTTTTACAGATAATTTCATTATTTCTAAATCTCTTATATTATTCAACACACCTGTACCTCAAAGTGTTAAAAAGGTTAAGCTTCCCTTGTATGGTCTATTCTAGCAGTGGCTAGGAAAATAATAACCAGAAATTGGATTTCAGATAAACCTCCTTCGTTCAATGAATATAAAAATGTTATGAATATAGTGTGCCATATGGAAATAAACACAATTAGGTCAAGAACAGATAGAAAAACATCTTATTATATTGTATGGGATAATTTACAAAATTTGTTAAAAAAATCCTAATTTCAATAGCATGGTATTTTAGTTTAATTAATTGATCTGATTGTAGTGGATGTCTTTGTAAATGCTTTAGTTGTTTTGTTGAATGTTATAATCATATCTATTTTTAATTACTTGTATAAAATTGTTATGATATTTCTCTTGTATGTTAAAACAATAAACCTGTTTTGAAAAAAAAAAGAAGTTAAAAGAAGCTCTGTACGTATAACAGATCCAAACAAAAGCATATGAAGTAAGATTATGCTCACTAATAGCTGACAGTGTTTAATTCCTAAACAGATCTTTAGTCACAGTAAGCTTACTTTGACAATTAGTCTGCTTGAAACTAATCACATGATACCTCAATGCTAGGGCCCCTTTCTGTGGTTACTATGTCTCAATGTGATGTTAATTAAATTGCATTTATCATCACAGAAAATTTTATCAGACCATGAGTTTTGGCTGTGTTTTGGTCAGGTCTATATGAAGAAAGCCAATTTTTCAAGTTGGTGAATATTTATTCAGGTGCACTGGTTGCAAACTGAACAGTGTTTAATAGAGAATGTTCATATTTTGTGTTCTTTACACAGATAGACGTATAATTTAATTTTCATAAGGAGTCTGGTGTAGAGATCACTGAAGACAATGTTTATTTCATTGCTGCAACGGTTTCCAGTGTGTGTGTGATTCTGAGAAGGTCACATGACCAGGGCAGTAGTCCTCATTTGTTTCTGTAAAGAGGCTCTTGTGCCTTGTGCCTTGTGGGCTTACCTGGTTAAAAAAACTAACAAAAAAGTATATATATATATATATATATATATATATATATATATATATATATATATACACACATATATAAATATATAGCCTATAACCAACTTTATACTATATGAAATGGAGTAATCAAAATACTTTACAATTAATGTAATCTGTAATGTGAAGATGTTCAAGTTAGAAAATATTAGCTCCACTTCTGTGATTGATCGACATCTCTAACAAGTTCCCTGAATTAAGAAATGCCAACCAATGAGTTCAAAATGTGGGTAGGGTAAGATATATGTGCACTGGGACAGAAACAGGTACAGCATTACACAGCATTTTTGCTGGGGATGGAAGGTCGACAAAGAAACATGGAGAGAGAAGGGAAGTATTTAATGATTGGAAATAGTGATCCAGAATGTTTCAGTACACCAAGTCATGGAAGGAACACAACATTCTCCGGATTTCTTTGTACAACATATTTCCCAATGAAAGAAATGAAATTATACAGCAGCTTGTTTTGCATACACATATGTTGTGACTATACTTTGTCCAACTCATAGAATTTGCTTTGTCATAAACACATGTTGTGACCATGCTTTATCCAGCTCATAGAATCTGCTTCTAAGTGCTATATTTTCCTGTATTATTGTTTATTTAAAAGAGCTTTCATTTCCTTATCAAACACCTCATCAGCTTCATTCAGTTAACATAAACCTGTTACGTTCCCAGAATCCACTTTGAACCATTCATATGATAACATTTTGTTTATCTGGGTTCATTCTTATGGAATCGATTAGCTCTCCAGCTGACAGGTATAGATTTGAAATGTATCCTAAGAACGCATTTAAAAACACATGTATTTATAATTTAATATGTTCATAGGTTAATATTAGGCAGCAGGTTTGAACAACTATATACAGCTTAGCCAAGCCCCTTAGGAAGTATTACTGATAGGTTTACTGTCTTTCTTGATAAAGGCCATATTCTAACTCCTGGTGCAAATTTTTGTGGATCCATCCAATCATCAAATTTTAAGATAAAGGAAGCTAAGGTGTTAAACTGTTTAACAATCAAAGGGTGTTTGTTCTACATGTAGGGAATCCTGGGGGCAATGAATCTCTTCCTCCAGGGAGTCCTATTTGTATTACAGTGTAAGTTGAGTGTTTTGAAGCAAGTGCTTCTAACATTACCAGTGTTTGTAAGATGGACAATATCTATTAGACCATGGCCTTTGAAGCCTGAAATGTAAGACAGATATCTCTATGTATGAGTATATAGAAGAAGGACAAAGAGAAAAAAATGCTTTATTCTATTGAGGTAGGTAAGGTAGCCAATTCATTTGATTAAATTGGTTAGGAAATGTGGTCTTTCAAGCTGCATTGTGTGTTTGGTAAGATACAAAGCAATTGTAGCATTATATTCACTGATCAGCCTAATAAGGGAGAAATACCAGGGGACCAAGATTTCTTTGGATCTTGAGGATATACCTTTAACAATTAACTGAAAAAAAGGGAATGATTTCCTTACAGTAACTGATACTTGATGGTCAAAGTATAGGTCATTATTAACAAAGATATCTGCATCTCCACTAACTATCAATTTTATGCAAGGCTTTGTTTATGTGATAAACAGTAAGAATGAGTTGTTTCCCAAATCTGAACACATTACATTATTTAAGTCAAAGGCCATAGACAGAACACCAGACTCTGACTTTATTTAGCTATCTAGGACAATACGAGTGCTTGTGGGAAAATGAGTAATGGCAACTGATTTGAGGCAAGCGTGGTCAACAGCAAAGAGAAGTAGATGCCAAAGAAAAGGAGACCAATTTCTGAGACTTGAAAATCGCTAATAACTAATATATAACATGAGAAAGTACCACCAGCTTTCACTCTGTATGTATAGCCAGCAAGCCGATAAGAAAACTATTTAGTGATATAAGCATTAATATTCAAGTTTATTAGTTTATCAACAGTGTCTGAATGGAGACTTGTATAGGATAATAGTTTAAAACTAGGCCATTGATCCAGATGAAGTTTTGCAGCCAAGCCACAAGTTTCCAAATTATGAATACCCACACATGTGAATAATTAATACCCAGATAATACCCACTTCACTGACAGCTTGAGAAGCAGACTTAGGGTGTATTTAATAACTAACTTTGACCCCTTTCAATGAAGGCTTGAGGAGCCAGACCTGGGTTGTATTTATGATTGGGCATACATTTTTTTCAAGTTATGCTTAAACAGGGTCTGAGAGCTACTTTGCTTTACATTGAAGGGGAGTCTATTCTCTAAAACAGGAAGTGTCTTAGAGAGATCTCTATCCCACCAGCAGGTCTTACTTATATTTCAGTGGAAATATAGATCTCTTGAGCAGGTGTTCAGAGTACTGTTTGTTTTGTAAATATGTAAAAGGTAACAAAGGACTGGATCCTTAGTTACTCCTCAGGTTACACACAGTCTGTATGAAACAGAAAATAGTGAAAGCATTATAA
This sequence comes from Protopterus annectens, assembly GCF_019279795.1. Classification (NCBI taxonomy): domain Eukaryota; kingdom Metazoa; phylum Chordata; order Ceratodontiformes; family Protopteridae; genus Protopterus; species Protopterus annectens. Next base: position 84,826,033 of record NC_056734.1, on the reverse strand, counting down.
TCATCAACATCACCATCATCATCATCGTCATGAACCCCCTTTATCCACTTTTCTACATGGGGCCGAGGCACTCATTATGTCTTAACAAGACATAGATAAGCAGCATGGACAGAATGACCATCAACGGCATCAGTTACACCATTAAGAAAGTCAAACCTAGGAAGCAAGCAAAAGCCACTCTCCACAAAACCAAACTGACCAAAATCAAATGTTTGAATGCTATCACTTTAAATGTTAACAAAACTGATCAAAGGTCAACTCTACAATTATATAGCTGATACTAGTAATTCTAAAGAGTCATTCATTTCCAGAGTTAGTTACAACATCTCTCTTAGGCACAGACACCAGACAGCTGCTCTCTACGGCTCAGGCAAATACACTGTGGAAAAACTGAAATTAAAAAGCTTAACAACGTGTTCATCTGTAACATACTTCATGCTAAGAAATGTCCATACCCAGGGATCTCACAGTTTTAACTTTAGTAATAGCTTCCAGGATCTGGCCATAGTGCTAATGTTAGGAGCACTGAAATCAAGGAAGGGGACACTGAAGAACAAGGGAGGAAAAACTTTAAGCAAAACTTGTCAGCCAGGACATTCATTGTGGCTTCAGTACAGAACAGGTAAGGCAGTTTACTTTGATTTCAGTGCACTACCTGATATTACAGTAAACTCTCAGTTATCCGGCACCCATGGGGGTTGGTAGATGCCAGATAACTGTAGTTTGTGGCTGCTTAAGAGTTACTATTAAAAATAGGCCTGACTAATACTGTATAACAAATAAAGGGCCAGCACCAAATGGAAGTTGCCAAATAGATATAAATGTATTAAATAAACATATCCAAGTGACTAAGAGTGTCAAACACCCCAGTGAAGCACAAGTGCTCTGGAAAAGCAAGCAAACTGGCTTCAGCTGTATTAGCCTTCTTCAGTGCACAAACCAAATCAATAAAAAGAAGAAAATACATCAGAGCAGTAATATTTATATCATCTTTAAAGACATACCAATCAGATAATCATATACTTAATGGATTCCTATTAAAGACATAATTAAAGATGTTCATTCAAACCTGCACTAAACAGGCCACCCAATTTAGTTATCTATTTTCTTTCCTTATTATTTAAAATTGTGTGCCAACCACTTTTGAGGGACCTATCCCCTTTAATTATATCAATAACCATAAAATAAAAAGAAGCAGAGGGATGCTTAAGTGTATGTTTATAAAGTGCGCTAGAAAGTTTGTGATTCCTTATGTCACTCATATGTTCAGAAATCCTAATACGTAATGGTCTGGATGTCTGACCCACATAAAAAGCTGAGCAGGGACAGGAGGCCAAATACACCACCCAATCCGAGCCACAATTGCCCAAAAACGTTATGTCAAACACTCTGTCTGTATTGGGGCTAGTGAATTCCTTAATTTTAAAGACTCTAGAACAATGTGTGCAATGACCACAAGGATGAGTACCACATAACTTGTCACCCAGTAACGTTTGTTGTGTAGGTCCAGTTGGGACCTGGGAGGTATGTTTGTAATGGCTCAAAAGTGAGCCCAAATTTCTGCCATATTTAAAAGAAAAAAGCATCTCTGACCCACATTGGAAGCTGATTTTGGAACCAATAGCAAAATGTTCCAATGTTTCTGGATGATATTCATAAAAGATTTGGTGCTGTGGCCATATGTAGTCACCATTCTCAAAACATCCTGATATTCTGGTGTTTTATCCTTCTTGTTATACTGTAAAAAGTCTTCCCTAGCTTGTGTGGATGCCCAATTACTGGCCATGGCAATATTGCCGGATTTATACCCCCTGTTACGAAATTGATTGGCTAGGTCCATCTTATGTTTATGGAAAGTATTATTATCAGAACAAATACATTTTATTCTCAAAAATTGAGATTTGGGGATGCTGTGTATCACGTGTGTTGGATGAAGACTACTGGCATGGAGTAAAGAATTATACTGGGGGTATTTTCTATATATCTGTGTGCTCAAGGTGTTATCCTCATTTTTGGTGATGGTCACATCCAAAAAGATGATTGTTGCTCCAAATCAAAATTTGCCTTGAACTCAATCCCCCATTTATTTTAATTAAGATAGTCAACGAACTCCAAAAGTTAAGCCACATCCGCCTTCTATACCAGCCAGCAATCATATAAGTATCATCTCCAAATATCTATTTCCCCCAAACAGATGCTATGATTGGGATTATAGATCAGTTCGGTCTCCAGGTAGGCCATAAACAGATCTTTATAAATGGGGGAAAAAGATGCCCCAATTGCCATGCCCTGTGATTGCCAATAGCATTGTCCATGGAAATAAAACACATTTTTTGTAAGGACATGTTCCATCATGCATGCCAAAAGAGTATTAAAGCCCAGTGGATATAGGGCACTTTGATCCAGCCAATATTGCAGGGCCAATAGTCCTGCCCAATGTGGAATATTGGTATATAAGGCGGTCACATCTAATGTGCAAAGAAGCCATCCTGGTTCCAACAGAGTATTGGAGACAATACCTAGAAATTGGGTGGTATCCTGGATATGTGATCTAATACAAGCTATGAGAGGATTCAGGTAGAAAGTAAGATATTCAGATAGAGGTTTGGTGAAGCTGCCCCTCCCTGAAACAATCAGTCTTCTTGGCGGACAACAAGGATCCTTATGTATTTTCGGTAGAAAATAAATATATTGTAATCTGGGATCCTTAACAGTAAACTGATAAACATCCGATTGTGTAATAATACCTTCCTGTTGTGCCTGAGATAAGAACCTATTAATCTCAACCTTGTATTTGTTTGTTGGGTCAAGGGGCATGGGCATGTATTGCCTGGCATCCCCAAGCTGTCTCTGAGCCTCCTGATAATAACTGCCCCAATTTATAACTACTACCGCTCCCCCTTTATCAGCTGATAATATGACCAGATCTTTGTTATTTATCAAATCCTCCAAAGCTATTTGTTCAGTCTTTGAGAGATTGTGATGAGAGATGTTATACTCATTAAAGTTGTAGTGTAGATCTTTAAGAACGGAGGATTGGAATAGTGACACCTGACTAGACATGGGAGGCATAAATTTAGATGGCTGAAACTTAAAGGATCCAACCACATTACCACCAGTATTAGAATCAAAATGTATTTTGAGATTGATCAGTCTACAGAAAGCAGTAACATCGGACGCAAATGAATCTTCAGACACAAAAAAATCCAAGAACTTAACTTAGACCTTTATTAAGTACATAAATCTGGGCCTGAGAAAGCTTAACAGAAGAAATGTTATGTATATTGTTAAATTCACTCATTTGGTCATCACCTTGAGAATCTCCTCCAAGGTGTTTGGACCATCTGTGTTCCCCCCCCTCTTCTGGACCTATCCTTAAAGGGTGACCCATGCTGCGTCTTTTCGGTGTTGGTGATTGTGGAAAGGGTTTGCCATCTAAATCTGTAGCAGAGGAAGAATCTTCCCCAGAAGTGAAACTGACAGTATTACGTGCTTTTTTTTGAGGATGGATTTAGGTCTCTTACGCTTCCCTGGTGTTGTTCTATTCAAATTCCTCCCTAACAAGGGGCTCTTATATGGCATGAAAGGCTGACCTTTCTGGTAATTGCCTATATCCCGTTGGAATGTTTTTTCATTTTCTTATCCTTTAATTTTTGTTCTAAAGATAATAAATCAGAACCCACAATATCCAATCCTTCCCTATAACTAGGGAGGTATTCAAAATTTTTAATTTCAAGACAAAGATCTTCCACTATATTAATCCCATGATCCACTGTCCATTCATAATAGCCTGTTAATGCCTCCACAAAACCCACAGATGTATTCTGTTGAATTTTACCCCATTCCTCCAGTAATATGTCATCAGCCTGATAAACCAAAGCTTGTAACCAAACTCTTAAGCCCCTAGGGGCAATCCCTTTGGTTCGGTATGCTTTGAATAGTTTACGATGCCAAACATTACTTCTCAGCCCATTCATCTCCTTAGTTAGCCTTTGAAAAGCCAACTTAAATTTGGGTTGAGGGGTCATGTATATTGGGTTCAGCAAGTCCTTGAGTAGTGTTCCCTAAACCAAAAACTTGTAAATCGCCCTTGTCGGATGATAAACCCTTGATGATGCTTGTCAGATCCATACCTGACAGGTAATCCAATCCCAAGACAAATGGAAATAGTGAACTGAAGGAGTTTTAATACACACAGATAGGCTAAATTCAGACTGATTATAAAGAAAAACTATGCAAAAAATATGTAACTTGTTGGTAGACAGGAACAGCAAAACTCTTCAAAAATTCAAAACATCTATATGATATGGTCAAAGCGCCAATAATACTTCCTTGAATAAAAAAGTGGTTATTAAACCACATACAAATTGTAATTAATAATGTAATTGAGTGTGTCTAGTCTTCCAAGTCCAAAATTAGTATATATTCAAATGGGGGAACAATAATAGTCTTTGTGGGAAATAAACACCAGAACGAATCCAGCCGTGTATCAACACAAAACTACGTCTCCTAGTTGATTATAACAACAACATATCAGGGAACAATATTAGTATTTGTGTGTAGGAATGAATAGTAAAAATTCCAAAAAGATGAATCTCAACCAATCCCCACAACTCTACGTTCCCCCAAAGGTATACTTATTTATGTAAACCCGACACCAAATGTTTCAAGGAACCTGCACACCCAAATAACTAAACAAGTTTAAAACTGGTATAAATTAACCATCTACCACATAGTATAATAACAAGGGCCTAGCCAGCCCTAAAAAACAAATTGTTGCTATCCCTGACCACACAAAGTATATACCCAAAATGGGTAGGTCCAATCGTGTGAATAAAGCCCTTCAGTTCATAGATTAGTATTAAGCTAACTGCCCTTGTGAGCCATTTTAAGCCTAGCCAATTATCCCCTGTGAGACTCAAACCCTGCATCTTGTGCTTGCAAGGCAAGCACCTTAACCATTAGGCTACCCTCCCAACCCTTTTCAACACATTTGTAGGGCACCACCAAACCAATGACTTACTGGTGTAAAAAAATAGTGAAAAACCAACCTAATAATAACCATAAATAACATTCATATCAAAATCAAACCCAGAAACTATTAATATTTATCATACGTGACAAGTACCTGAACCCTATCAATTAGTTAAAAAATTGTTGACATTCCAAAAATGCATAGTCGTTTTACCTAAATATCATACAGACAATTAATAAATAAATATGTCCATTCAACCCATTCAGATGACTTAGAACATCGCTCTAATAAACAGTGAAGTGTTTAAACAATGGACAATATGTTAAACAATACACACAAAATGGTGTTCTGCATGATAGGAAACAATAATACCAAAAATTTGTAATATAAATCCTTCACGAGCATTATGCAACTAAATCCTTATTTGCCTATAACTAAGTCATCCTAAAAAACAAATGATGAGATTTAGAAAAGCAAATAAGCAGAGAAAGAGTATCAGAACAAGCATGTGATAATGATTCTGACGTGACATTGAAATAGCTAGTAAATATCCAGCATTTGCTGTGTCTTAGTTCACAAACCAGTATTGTTATAACAAATAAAAAATGTTCACAATTTGTCCCAATGTTGATGAAGGGCTCTTCAAAGAAGGAATTGGCTGGTTATATCAACAATATCCCAACAACAAAGTGACCCAATATGGATCACTTCTGTGGTTCTGCTTGACAGGGGCACAGGAAAATAATTTTCTTGGGTGGTGAAAGCCAGAGTACCTTTTTGGCTAGGCTTGTATAGGCCCTAGGGCCAATAGCCTAGTACCTACCTATGAACCTATGAACCACACCAAAAAGTATAGCCAAACAATCATATCACACAGGTCACCAAGCAAATCTGCTTGCGCCCAAGCTATAGCAAATAGAGTGTTATTTCTACAATGTCCAATAACCATAGAAAATTGCACATAAATAAATATATTCGTGGAACTGGGCCCAAAAGTCATTTTGACAACCCAATGAAAAGTCACCTGTAAAGTATGTAGTATACAAAACTCCGTTAAGAGTCAGCAAGCAAGGAAAAAATAACCTCCACTGCAGTTACAACCGAGAACAGAGTGAAAGTTCAGCCAGAATCAAAAACAAATATGGGGCTCAAATGATGTAATCAAACTAACATGTCCCACAGGTCACCAATCAAATATATTTGTGACCCAGCTATGTCAAATAAAGAATTGACTGGTCAATGTCCAATAACCCTAGAAAATTACACACAGGAGGATATATATTTTAAAGAGCTGAACCCAAATGTCATTGTAATAACCCGATGAAAAGTCACCTGTAGAATGTATAATGTCCAAAATTCTGTTGAGTTCAACAAGCGAGAAAAGAGAAGAACACCTCCCCTGTAGTTACAACCAAATACGAAGTAAGAATTCAGCCAGAATCAAAAACGGACATAAGGCAGTACCTGCTCTATCCCATCAAATAATTCAAACGTGGTTGTAGACAGCCATAGTACAAAATCCACTTGATAGAGTAATGCTGATTACCAAGTGAAGGAAGGTCCATATGAGTATAGATCCAAAGTCACAAAGTCAAAATAATTCCCCTGACTCTGCTCCGGTGTTCGACAACCTCCATCCAAACGCCAACAGCGAATATACAAAGCATAACACTCAACTAAAGCTCCTCCCAGGTACAGCAAGGCCCAAAAACAACACAAATATAAGAAATAAAGAGCCAGCACCAAATGGAAGTTGTCAAATAGATATAAATTTATTAAATAAACATATCCAAGCGACTAAGGGTGTCAAACACCTCCAGCGAAGCACAAAATAGCTTTGGAAAAAGCAAGCAAACCAGTTTTGGCTGTATTAGCCTTCTTCAGTGCACAAACCAAATCAATAAAAAGAGGAAAATACATCAGAGCAGTAGTATTTATATCATCTTTAAGACATGCCAATCAAATAATCATATACTTAATGGATTCCTATTAAAGACATAATTAAATATGTTCATTCAAACGCGGACTAAACAGACCACCCAATTTAATTATCCATTTTCTTTCCTTAACATTTTTATTGCTAAACAAAATATTATTGCTAAACAAAAACATTCTCCATAAACAAGTACTTCACAAATACATGGCATAATTTGTATCTTAATTGGTCAAAAAATATCAGACTAGCTCCTTCATTGGTGCTTATCTAGCAAATCAAAAATTCTTAAATGTAAGGTTCCCATCAATTATTATGATTACAGGTTCCCTTTGGTGACTGAACACAATGAACAATTACTCGTAATCAGAATTCCAAACCTATGCATATAGCTATGTCACGAACCATGTCAAAAGAGATTCAAATTATAGCACAAGTGCAAACATATGTTTAGAACTTTAAAAAGGGAGGGGGGAGTGGCTTACTAAAATTAATATCAATGCTATTCACCCTAGACAAGTTCAATTTCATTCCAAATGCATTTCTCACCTAGGAAACCTGAATTAATACTAACTGCAATCTAGGGACTATGTCACCAAAACATCTATAGATTAAGTGATTAACTTAAAAGTACTAAATGCAAACAAAATTATGTATTTGATAGTTTGCAACAGCTATAAACTGAAAATATCACCAAGATATATTTGTCGGTAAATGGTCAACAAATAGTAGTCCTAGCGAACAAGAATCTACACATCTCAATGTTTAGTGTTTATAAACAAACAGTGAGATAAATCTCATACGACCAAAGAATAAACATTTAATCGCCAGAATCTGATAGTATATAAATCCAAAAACTAACAAAAACATAAAAATAACAAAATATGATACTAAAGCAACCAAATATATCCATATCGCATTAGATGTACGTTTTGCCATATAAATATAAAAAAATCAAAATGGGGGGATTAGTTAGCTTGATTAATTTGCAAGTGGATCTCAGTATACCTATACAGATGTATATCTTTGCTTTAAAACCTAACTGTCATTTCGAGTGTGTTTCTGAGGAGATATATATCCAACCATATATCATCTCCTAAAGCGTTGTTTCCTCAATACTGGTTTTAAAGGGAAAAGCTAATTCCATCCTGGTTCTTGATTGGCTCTGTGATCTGCTATCCATTTGGTTTCTTCATATTCTGTTATTTCTTTTATATTGCTTCCTCTTGCATTCAGGTATACTATTTGTAAAACCATAAAGCAAAATAAGTGTACCAGGTTATGCATAACATATTTACTCAAGGCATTCATAGAGACCTGATTTTTTTATATAACTTAAATGTGATTGCATACGGACCCTAAGTTGACAATTGGTTTTACCAGCATAAAAATGTTTACATATTCTGCATGTGGCCACATAGACAAGATTCTAGGTCCTACAGTCTGCATATATATTTAAACTGTATCTCCTGCTGTATCTCCTACCTGTTGTAGGATGTTCAGAACTATTATTAGTTGAAATGTATGTACATGCTGTACAATGACTACATTTAAAGGTCCCTTGTCTCATTCTGCTCATAGTACCAGATTGTTTAGCAGGTTCTTAACACAGTAATTGTTTAAGATTTCTTTTGTTCTCATAACAAAATCTAGGTGTCTCTCTAACAATGCATTTGATGTTGTCTGATGTTAACATTGACCAGTTTTTTCTCTAACTATATGACTTATCTGTCTGACATCCTTACTATATGTCAAAGTACATCTCATCTCAGTTGTTCCATCTTTCAATATACGCTTATGTTGATCATTTTTCTTTTTATATGAATATGGTCTGCTTTTGTTCCTTTTTTTGTTGTTACATCTCATTGGCAATACTGTCAATCTCTTTCTCCTCATATCCCCTTTCCCTCAACTCAAGTTCAGTATCCATCACTTTTTCATTATATCCATCATCCCTCGTATTAAGTCTACACCACCATAAAAACTTATTCTTAATGACCTGTGGGAGTATATGCCATGGATGCATACTGGATCGATATAGAGAATTAACTCTCCAACTCACTTTTTGGACTTTGATGTCTATAGCTCTAAACAGAAAATTGATTTTCTAGATGTCACCATTAGAAAAGGAAGAGATGGAAGGATTGAGACAAGTACATATCGGAAAGATTATTGGAGAAATAATTCTCTACATCAATCCAGTATGCATCCGTGGCAAATATTCTCACAGGTCATTAAGGATAATGATTTTGATTATGTTTTTATGTTAATTTTAGCACTTTTGGCATGTGCTCTTAGGAAATTAATTGGTTATTTGTGTTTATAAATGTTGTGATTATTTATATTGATATCAGATCTGATGAAGGGATTTTGGTACCCAAAAGCGCTCATCTTTTAACATTTATTTTATTTTGTTTAATTTATTAAAGTTCCTGCCGTGGTATTACTCTCTTATTTTGTAAGTTATGGAATATGCTACCACTAGATATTAGGTTCACACAGAACCAAAGAAATTTTAAATTCAAGCTAAAACAGCAACTGCAAGAGTCAAGCAACTCTCCTTGTAAAAAAAACAAGCTAACCTCAAATAACCTTGCAATAAGCCCTACATTCATCTTTTCTTATCAAGTCCTCCTCTATCTTCTTCTTACAAAAACATAACTGTAATCAGTACTTTTCCATTATCAGGGCAACAATTCTAAGGTGCTATCATGCGCACAAACTGAAGATTCCAGCCAAATGACTGCAGATTTCATTTGTCGACATCTGTTTGTTTCCTAACAAACTGACAGTCATGTATGCTTGCAGGTATCAAAGTTCTCTAGCCGGGGATGTCAGAAATTTCTTTTTTGCAGTTCAGCCTCATTGAATAGCATTGCCCCTCACTTCTGTAATATTTGAAATGTTCTTATTGACTGCGGTGATGGTGCTGCGGTAGCGTTGTCGCTTCACAGTTAGATGTTGCCCATTCGATTCTCAGTTAGAGCGTCTTCTGTGTGGCGATATGCGTGAATGGGCATTCCTTCATTGAAGGTTGTGCGTTAGGCCCGGCAAGCCAGCACGTAAAGCTCTACTGCCAATCATTAGTGGACTGGAGTTCCGCTGTGGTGACCCCTAACCAGGAAAAGCTGAAAGACACAAACAAACAAACAAACTTATTGTCTCCAGATGTGGCCTCAGAAAGGAATGTGCACTTAGTGTTCATTTGTTGCCTCCAACAAACATAAACGATATTTTTATTTTATTTTTAATTTAGTCCTTTTTAATATGAGCAGTTTTTCATCAGGGATGGCCCAATCTGCATTTGCCATTGCTGTAATCTGCAGAAAAAAAAATTTTTTTAGGCAGTTCTACATGTTCTGGGCCTTGTGTGTTAACAGTGCTACTGAACCAGGGTCACAAAAATATATATATGTGTAGGTGAAGTACACGGGATCTGCTTTGCTTGATTACACCCTTCCTGACATAACATCACACCACAAGAATTGGGGACAATGCCAAAATGACCAAGGGAAAGTTGAAAATCAAGGATACAATTTTATATATTTGCACTATTTAGTCAAGAAGTTGATCAAATAAATACAGAACTGCTATTCCCATGCTATTTGGAACATAGGAAGTGCTGTAATGTGTGCCACTTTGAAAGGCAATTCCCATTCTGTCTCATAAATCACACATTTTGGTAGGTCACAATAACAGCAAGGAAAACAGGCTATTTGGGAAGTACAAGTGTATCCCTTCTCTGGATTTTGTCATGACCGATGGCTATTGGAGGCTAATTGTTAGTTTTGTGATCAGACCACTCACTGTGTGTATTTCTTGTGTGATACCATGTCACCATATCTTCCATCTAGGTTATACATACCCATATTCTTTTTCTTTTCTTTCTTTCTTTAACAACTGCTTCAGGGTTAACAGCTGTGCGATCAGTGGGTGCGCGTGATAATGCCTTAGAACTAACTATTGCCCCGATAACAGAAAAGTACCCTATAATCTTACTGCTCATTTCTAAATAACTCCTCATCTTCCTACTTGTAAATATGTATATATGTAAATACAAAAATTGAAATAAAAATTGAAATTTACTGGCATACAATCCTAACAGATGTAAAACAAGGGCAAAAAAACCTTCACCGGAACTGCGTTATATACAAATGCTTATGTATCACTGGATTCTCATTTATGGCAAGTTTGTATTTCTCTCCAGAATTTTCTTTTTCTTTGTAACATCCTTACATAGCTTATTGCATACTGTTCTATACCTGTTGTTTTATTGCATTGTATTTTATTTTACTATCGTAGTATATTGAGCTTTTCTCCCCAGGCATCCGCTGAAAATGGGTTGCCATCCCAGCTGGCCTTACCTGGTAACCAAATGTATGAAAAAAAAAAAAAAAAAAAAAAATATATATATATATATATATATATATATATATATATATGTTTGTTTGTTTATATATATATGTTTGTGTGTGTGTGTCTGCATGTGTGTGCGCGAGTGTGTGCGTGTGTATGCGTGTGTGTGTGTGTGTGTGTGTGTGTGTGTGTGTGTGTGTGTGTGTGTGTGTATGTGTGATATAGTAAAGAAGGTTTGGGGCAGATGGGAAAGGCAAGGATGTCCAGCAAAAAGGTACATGGATTGAGTGAGAGAAAACTTGTGAAAGTCTGGAATAATTGCTGAAGAAGGTACAAGAGTGGCACTGAATAGAGAGAGATGGTGACAGTTGACACAACATCCCGACCCTACACAGAAATTGAGAAAAGGGGGGGGTTTGATAATGCTGATATATATATATATATATATATATACATACATATATACATATATATATATACATATATACATATATATATATACATATATATATATATATATATATATATATATATGTATATATATATATATATATATATATACGTACTTGTGTATGTATGTATATGTGGGTCTACTTCACATCACCTAAATCTCATTTGACTGACATTCATTTGACTGATACCAAATCACCGAATTTTCAAAATGCTGAAAACTCATTTGACTGAATCTCATTTCACCCAAAGCTTACAATGCTAAATTTCAAAAGACTAAATTTTAAACCATAGCCGTACACACTTATAAAACTAATGACTACCTCTTTCCAGAATTTAAAAACTACTTACCCTCTTAGCAGAAACCAGACAATATAACACCAAACTAGGTGGGGGGGGCTATACACCCACCTCCCTATGTGAGGGGCTGTGCCCCCCCCAACCCTAGCTATATATACTAACTCCAGGATCACACTACACTGGGGAAAATGGCATATACCTTTTACTTATGTTACAGTACTCTACACCCTGCCACTATGGCTGGGAATGCACAAAACATCTGCCATATTACTTTAGATACTTCCCTGAAAAATGTAAAGAGACATACTCACATTTAGAAATGCTACAACACTACTTTCTACATGACTATTGGTATTCTGATAGTCTTCACTTTAAGTTACAGTAATTATTTTTATCACAAGCAAGTCACAGGTGAAGGGAAACCTGCATCATGCCTATAGCTTAAAATTCAGTGAAGTGAAATTCAGTCAAATGAGTTTTCAGTATTTTGAAAATTAGGTGATTTGGTCTTAGTTAGATGAAAGTCACTCAAATGAGATTTAGTTGATGTGAAGTAGACCTGTATATGTGTATATATATATATATATATATATATATATATATGTGTGTGTGTGTGTGTATATATATATATGTGTGTGTGTGTGTGTGTGTGTGTGTGTGTGTGTGTGTGTGTGTATGCATATATGTTAGCTGGGATATTTTGAAAGCACTTTAATCTTTATGGGCATCAGTTGGGTTTAAAGATCCTGTGTTACTGAAGTGTAGCCAAACTATCTACTAATGCTGTGTTGTGTTGGCTAGGTCAATAACAAGGCTGAAACATGCATGTCCACAACTAGAATGGTTTGGCTTTATTGGCCTGAATGTAACCATATAGACTTAAAAGTAAAAAAGTCATGGCCATTCAGAAGTCATCTAGCTGAAGATGTTAAGGAGTCATTTGCATATATCCCATGGGCCTCTATTACAGGAAGTTTAAGATATCACACAGTTAGACCCCTAGTTTGGTTGAGTGTTCCTTGCAGTTTTTATTGAATAGTTTGTCTGAGTGACCTTTTTACTTTTTGGCTTGGATGGCATTTGGGAGGTTTTGCATTCACCTTAATCTTTATGGCCATCAGCTGGGTTTAAAAATCTGTGTGGAAAAGGCATAAAATGCTACTAAAAGTACTCAACACAAAGTAGTTCAATAAGAGGAAGGAGAGGATGTACCACCACGGACTTGGATAAAATCAAGGCTCTAATAAAACAATGTTAAAATCCTCCATAAAACATGGAAAACAAACAAACAAAAAACTCCTTCCAAAGAAAACTGGAGTGGTTGGATAAGAGCTTCTGGACTTGGCCTTCTTCAGATCCTAATTCAGTAGCCAATTGTCACTCTTTTTATACAGTTGGGAACCAATCAAACTATTATCAAGTTATTGTATTGTAAAGTTTCCTTGATTATTTTAGAACCAAACACAAGGCTCATATAGACAAGCCTCCTAGGCATCCTATCATAGCTGTCCAGACAGATACACCTCCATTTATTTTTATTTATTTAACATTTGTTTACCGGGAAAGTCTGACTTGGTGTGGTGTTGCTGCCAATTTTTATGCTTTGGATTTTCGGTGTTTGGCAGTTACCTTTATCAGTGGCTGGGACTTGGTTCTTGTGTTTGTCTTTGTAATGTGGGAGTAAACCGGAGCACCCAGACAAAACCCACATGAACGCAGGGAGGACATGCAGACTTCACACAGAAGGCACCCCAGCTGAGAATCGAACCAGAGAACCTCTTGCTGTGAGGCGACAAAGCTACTGCTGCACCACTGTGCCATCCATTTACTTTCCCATTGTCAGGATTGATCTACCAGCCAATAAAAAAACTTTTTCAATCACTACAAAACTAGTAGCAACCTCTCAGGATTGGCTGTATCCTTGGGAGTAATGATAACCAATGCAAGTACTTTATTGGGAATGCTTCATGCAAAATGATTGCATGAACCTATCAGGCTACACCTATAGTCTATAGGAATCTTGTATAATTCCGTAAGTGCATATTATAGTAACAACACCAACGCTCCTCACAGCATGCTCTAAATCTCTGTTGACTCCTACTTCCTTGTTAAACCAACAAACATCCTCAAAAAACAATTGATGACCCATCTTATGGATAAGAGTTTGTCCTTAGGAGACAAAAGACTCGTGCCAAACTTTCTTTTTTGGTTCTCCATATGTGCAACCTCACTGTTAATCAGATGGGGTTTGACGGGAGTAACAAATATTTTTTATCATATCAAGTTGGCTTCTTTTGGGTTATTAAATTGGCCTTAAATAATAATGGTGTCATATGAATCAGTTTTACAATATACAGTGGTAATGAATCACTTCGTAACATCCAAACGTTCATATGTAATGCTCAACCAGTCAGTTAATTCCAAAAACATGATCATGCTGAGGAGGAGCTTAGCCTTCAGGTAGATGAATAACCTCAAAATATTCATACTGCTCCTTGGTAATACATCTAATCATCATTTCATCATAAAATGCATCTCGTACATTGGCAATCAATTTCAATACCCCCTTTTTATCAATCTTTGTGTATGTATTGCAGTAACTCAACAGTTCTTTCATTTTCCTACTATAGTGCTCACTATTCATAACTACTATTGCTCCTCATTTGTCCTCTGGTTTGATTATGATATCCTTCTTCTTCATTAGCTCCTTTAGGACTCGGTGTTCATCATGATTCAGATTATGATAATGTTTCTTACTTACTCCTTGTCTGAGACTAGTGACTTCATTTTCACAAAGTCATTTAAAATTCTTGTGTTTCTGAAGTATAACCAAACTGTCCACATATGTCAGTTACAAACTGTTTAGACTTTAGATTAAAATCAGCACATGTGCACACATAGATATCTGTTTACATATAGATATATTTATCATTCAGGTGGTCAAAAAGTAAGTTGATCATATATAAAGAAAAGTTAGATCAGCTGATCACATTATACTTGCCATTTCTCTGTGTGAGGTCATGGAAAAATGGGAAGACAGGAATTTACTATTTTCCCACTGCAGTATAATCTTGGTGTTGGTGTTTATAATTAGCAGAGCTGTGTGGAGTGCTGTGGGGGCTTGCCACTCAGCAAAAATTGCATTTTCTTTGTTTTTTTTTTAGATTATTTGAGCTCTGAGTATTTTGTCCAGTGTTTTAAGGTTTTATTTAGTGATTATTAAACCAAGTGTCATATATTCATTTGTGTGTGTGTGTGTGTGTGTGTGTGTGTGTGTGTGTGTGTGTGTGTGTGTGTGTGTGTGTGTGTGTGTGTGCGCACCCAGGTACCTTCCCCAAATTCCAGTACCAAATCTGCAAAACTGTGGTGGGGTTGTTTGTTTTGTGTGGGGCGTGTAGTTTATATGCCTATTTATAAAGACTTTTACATTAGCATTAACTACAGTGATGCAGACCACCCATACAGCTATTCTGGTTATGTTATATCTGACTTATTATGCAATAACTTCAATACTTATCTGTTAGAGTATTTCAGTATTCCTAGTCTCAGACTTGCCACTATTTTTCATATCCCAGAAATTACAAAAACTATGAAAAATCCATCATGGATGCCATCTTTTCCACTACAGGTTGCAAAATTGAATACCTTGCTATATATATATATACTGAATATCATAAGAAACAGATGGTAAAGAGACTTCCATTAATTACTTAGATTTCACTGACTTTATCAAGAATATCAGTCACAGACCTTGAAACCACAAAAAGGATGAATTACTGTGGATATAAAGTTTCATTATACAACAACTAGCCTCTTAATGTTCACCCTGAACAGAAGCCATTAAGAACCTAAGTGTTGGAATATATATAAGAGAAGGGGGCTTTTCTGGTTGTTTATTAAGAATATTTGCAAGAATATTTTAACTTCTCATTTTCAGTGAAGGTAGGGCTGAATTCTTAAAGATTACCACAAAGTATAGACTATGTGTATGCTTAGTGTAACCTTTCCGAGTGAATAGATAGCACAGCCATTGAGGTTAGGGCTGTCCTTCAATTCAGAAGTGTATACTTTGTGGTAACCTTTATAAATACCCCAAATATTCTGTTCTTGTTGTCACAGTAACTGGTAAAGCTGAAAATGTATAATTACAAAATTAAACAGGAAATATGCTTCTGTGAAAAAACTCTATTGAATGGACGCAGTTGCCATTAATAAAACCTGGTACAGAGGTGCCATGGCAACAAGGTAACTTTTATGTGATTGATCTTCATTAATACAATCACAAAATAACTGTATTTTCAGTCAAAATCAATGCTTAAACATAGAAAAATCAATGAAAATATTTTTGTAGGTGAACTTCACTGCCTGCATCCCCAGTGTCTGAGATACTCATTCTATACCCCGCTACATAATGATAATAATTCCTATGCTGTATCTCAAGGATATGAGAAAAAAATGCTATGATGAACAATTCCCAAAATGGTATGCTCTCAGTCTTTAAATGCAAAATGAAGACATCTCAAATTAGTGACCACATGCTACAGTGCTTGTCACTACTGTTTCACAGTTAAGTCAGGTTTCCTAAAAAAATACTCTGTCATATAATGAATTAGTTAGGGACAGGAGGCTCTGCAGAAAATGAGAACATATTATTTTCAATTCCAAGGAAATGATTGATGTTGATCACAGGCAGTGCATTAGAGATGTGATGGAACACAGATATTGTCAGTACAGTATAAAGAAAGATGATTTTATGCAATCAAACCAATACTGAAATTGTGTGAAGAATACAAAACGTTCTGACAACCTAGAAGATGTAAAAGTAAAATATCTTTACTATATAACATAGTACAATCGGTGATTGTGTAGCTCATAATCACTGTGATGTTTCTGACGTTTAAGGTTTTATTTCTTTAATCACAGTGGGCGTTGTCTCTTGTAGTCAAGGCTCATTATACAAATATGTTTCTGGAGACTGGAATTGATGGTTCTTACTTTAATATCACTACAAACGTATGCACTGTACAATAGCTGGTGCACACTTCTGTGTGTGCTTCTTACAAAACATCTGTTGGACAAACTAAAAGATCAGAGCCATTTAAACATGCTTCTGTAAGTAGTTTTTTGCATTTTTAATAATAGTAAAGCATAACTTTTTTTGGGGGGGGGGTCTGAATGTGTAATAGTTGATTTTAGTGGTACTTATCTGTTCTGATTTCCTTTTAAATATTGATTTTTTAATCTTCTGGAAATCTCGTGCAAAGGCAGGCATACAAGACAAAAAGAACTGCATTGTGGATTTTAGCTATTTTTCATAAATGTGTTAAACTATTCATAAGACTTCCAGAAAAAGAAGCTTGGTCTATATTTTATTTTAAAATGTCAGATATGTTTTTAATAATCACAATACCTTCAAAAGTTTTCTACTCTTTTTATAAAATGGAAGTTTCATGCTCATGTTTCAGAAACTTCCTCTTTTTTCAGAACCCTCCATTGCTACCATCTCAAATGCTAATTAATATATTATTCTAAAATTAATATTATTTTTTACACTTTTTTGGCTGAGCTCTTTCTAGCTATAAATGGTCTGTGAAGAAGCATCCTTGACATTCTACCTCGTAGTTTGCCTCACTGTACGCCTTCCTAACCACTTAATTCACCCCATTGGTGTGCTGTATATTACTGTATACCTTCACTTCATAACATGTTTTTATACCACAGGTCTACAGAGGATGTGCTCACATATCTTTGTTTACCACATTTATTTATTTATTTGTTTGACATTTGTCAACCAGGAAAGTCTGACTGAGCTACTGAGCTACAGCCCTTTTTCAGGGGAGACCCGGGGAGAAATGCTCCACAATGGTACATAGTAGTTTTTCAATTAAAAAAAAAATAAACAATTTGTACAAAAACACAACTATAAAAAGAAAATAAGTGTAGAAAACACTACCAAACAATAATGCTGTTAATTAACAATGTACAGAATTTGCTAAAAATGGGTATATAAACTTTACAAGAAACCACATTATAAATATCAAGAAGGAGAAAAAAAACAGAGATAAGACAGAATTTGAACAGATTCAGACAGAATGTGTTAGGTAATACAGATAAGAAGTGTAGTAGCAACAGAATGAGAAAAAAAAAAGAAAAAAAACATATATATATATATATATATATATATATATATATATATCAGAGCTGGAGAGGAGTTATAACAGCCAGAAGTAGAACCAATTAGAGGAAGCAAGGAGAAGAGAAGAAATGAGGTTGTAGTTAGAAAGGTAAGGGAAACTGAGATTTAAAAAAGTTAGGAGAAGAAAGTTCAAGTAGTGATTTTAGAGTGACATTTCCAATTGTTGAGTAGATATTCTTTGGGAACTTTTTTAAATTTGTGTATGTGTGTTATTATTCTGATGGTCAAGGGAAGCTTATTCCCACAATTGGGCAGGAGTATAGCTATATAAATTTAGGCCAATCGAACTTTTATGTTTATATCTATCCAGTTATTGATCAGCACTCCTGAGGTTTCTAGTTGGGGAGTAGAGTGAGATAAGAGAAGAGATGCTACGGCACAAAGAGGACTTATAAAAGATGGAATGAATGATAAGAAATTGAGAGTATAATAGCTGATTAGGGAACTCTAACAAATTTAATGCCTTAAGAGATTGACAGTGATGACAGTAAGAGGTATGATCAGCAGCAAACCCAGCTATTTTGTTGTAAGTGACTTCAAGTTTAGCAAGAAGACCAGTGTGTAAGTTGGTTAAGATTTGTGAACTAAAGAGGCTTCTGTAAAGTAAATCAAGTTTTTGGTGAGTTTTGTTTATACAGTGGTGTGTATACATATATATATATATATATATATATATATATATATATATATATATATATATATGGTTCCCTATTATATGATCGATGACGCATTCTTTCAAATGCATCTTGATCGAACTTGAAAGCACAAAATGGCAAAATACCGAAATGGCATATAAGCAAATTCTTTCCCTGGGAAAGAAATCGCTTGGTCGCCTTTGTTATTTTGCCATTTTAGTGACTGTAGTGCGATCGCAGAGTTGGTATATTTAAGTAGAGGGGGTGGTGGCACAGTCCCACATCGGGGGGTGTGGGGCGAAGCCCCCCAACTTTATCTAATGTTTTAAAGTTTTTTGTTTTTTTTTTGTTTGTTTTTTTCTTTTTTTGGAACAGTGATTTTTTTTCCCTGGGGAAATAAATCGCTGTTCTTAGTGTTCGGGATTGTAAGTTTCTGCTTACATGGGGTTGACAAATCAGCGTTATATAATTATAGTCCATCTTCACAAGTATTAACTGCAATATGCCACAGATTGCCTTATTTGACTTTCAGCATTATTAATTCCCATCTATAAACCCACTCTGCAGTTCTTTTGCCTTATTTGCTATACCTCACCAAATCTTTGCTGTAATACCTATATATTGCCCTTGTAATATCAGGAAGTGGTCAATCTGAACTAAATTCTCAGTACAATCCTTCTTGTAGGATACAGTTCAGAATTCTAGCTGCTTAACTACTCATTTGTAAGGGACTTTAGTGGGAATTTTTTTAGAAACAGAAATCTCCAACTACAACACCAAATATATGGGCTCTTTTTCCTTCTTTGCAAATTAAGTGCTCTTTAGTTTTACTTCCTACCACAAAACCATTTGTTCTTTCCAGTGCAAAGTTTATGCCACTGGATTATCATTTTTCTTGGAAAGGCCACCAATGTCCAACTGGAAATACAAACTCTCTGTCTTCTCAGACAAAACATCAGCTGCCTGTACTTCTAAAGCAACCTTCTCTTGCAAAATGCTCTACAGATGATTTGAATCATTCTTTTGAGAAATGAGGATTCTACAAAGATCTACTAAAATGTATTCAGTTAGCAAATGCATACCATATGCGTCCGTACAGCCCTTCACATACAATTACTCTCCCTCTACACAATAAATGTGATATAACACAATGAAGAACAAAATAACTTAGCAGGTATTTTGTCTACGTTTTATCCAGTCTGCAGAAATAAAAACAAAAAAAATCATACACAAACTTCAGTGATATAATACAAACTTTATTTGAGCATTTTCATCCAAAGTAAAAACAAGGACTTAATCAGAATACTTAAGAAACATACCACTGCCATTAAATAGCATAGAGAATCACATGACAATAAAATCACATGACCACATCTTGCATTCTTAAAGAGACACTACTGAAAATTTAAAAACATGCACATAAAATTAACAATGCTAAGACACATAAATAAATGAATACATAAGTGCATTGAGTTAAAATTTAAATATGATTACTCTCCTGCATTTTAGAAAACATTTAATATGGAAATTTGTCAGCCTGAAGATGTAATTGTCAGTTGGTTCCCTTCATCTCTGGCCTGCAAAAAGATTTTTTTTGTCAAGGATAAAAATTGTATTTATTTATTTATTTATTTATTTATTTATTTATTTATTTATTTAATTATTTAATTATTTGTATAGAAATACAGCATTTTTATAATCTGTACAGCTAAAGGTATTCTTGAATAATGCATTGTTCATATTTTTTCATTTTTTTATGTCCTACACATGTTCTCTAATCTACTCTGACAGGGTTCTAGTTGTCATACTCACAAAAAAGCAGAGCAGGGTTGAGAATAAAGAGCATTAGATAACATTTTATCAAAGCAATTATCCAGTGGTATGTCTTCCAGCATATTATGGGTAATAGTATACTTACGATTAATGCCATATAAATATACAGCTTTATATTTCTTTTCATTGCTAAGCACATTTAAATTTTTTTTGCACATACTTTCCTATTTCTATGGACATGACTAACCCCCCCGCCAACAACCTTATCAGCTTTCAAAATGTCCTTTTTTACACAAACTAGCATAAATATGTAGGGCAGGGTTCAAAGGGGGTTAAAAGGTTAAAACCAAAGGTATCCTTAAAATGTCATTCTTAATTTGCACATCATTGAACCAAGACCTCAAGGTCAATTTCCTAGCAATAATTATCAGATTTAATTTTTTTTTCTTTTTCTTTTTTTTTTTTTTTGCAAAATCAGTGCTTTTGATAGGAATATAAGTGAGTCTATATATAAAATCAAAATGTATATGTTTCATCAGTAAATATTTCTTTAGTGATATTAAAAACTGATGACTCACTTGCAAGCTTTATTTTTTTATTATGAATTGTATCTTGTTCAATAAGTCTAGTTAAGGCATGCTAAAATCACTTAAATTTAACTATTTCGCTTTAGGTTGTAATATTTTCCTTGATAACATTTACCAAATTTTCCACTGTAAAGTTAGGCTTCTTTCTCTAGTTAAAATAGCTTCTGGTCCAATGCCCTGGTTTTGGAGATACAGTCATTAGAGGGATCAAAACAATGAGTAATACGGACACAGCCTTCTGTAAAAGACTCTGTAGTAAAGGGGATAAGGCAATACAATAAAACCTGCTGAAACAAATAGGCTGTGTTTCAGTGATCAAGTGTTCTACATGTGTTTAAATTACAAATAAAATGTAGCAATACACACAGATACTTAATATTCACCACTTGTTTAACGCATCAGCAGAACAAACACATCATTTGTGCAGATGAAAGAGGAAAAGGAATACAAGATTTCTGTATCATTAATATTTAGCATTCCTTTATGATTTTACAACTGCATAAAAGCAATATGTAACTAGGTGTGTGCAATGCTAATTACTAAACTGGTAAGTAGCACATTCAAAAGGAGTGCTGGCATTTAAGAATTATTGGAAAAGGTGCATTTCTAATGAAGTCTGAGAAGCAATAAGCTGGCACTGTGTAGATTACAGTATTTACCATGTGCTTAAGGAAAGGAGATGAGAAGAGCTGTGAGATTCTAAGCATGTACATCTCTGACACTTTCGCAAGGAGGGGGTACTTAGATAGTCTGCCACAAAGAGGCTTAATCTGCTTAAGTGTTACACTGAGCCAATGTAGTTACAGCCACAGGGCTAAAATATTATATTTTCCACATGCAGAATGGACACACCAAACAATTAATCCAGAGTTAGTTCAACAGATAGCAGAAAGACAAAGACTTCTGATTCCACAGCTGTATAAAATGATGTGCAGTTGCCCCTCCTTTAAATTACTAATGGTGTCATTAGGGAACACAGTTAGGGTCACAATAAACTTCAATAATTACATACCAGCTATGTCCATTACAGTTCTTACTATTAACTCACCTTTACACAACTGTCACTGGCATGTGTTTTTGTCTAGTAAAGACATAAGTTGTGAATTTAATCCAACAGCAAATGGGTGACTTGGTCCCTACAGTGTGTCAGTGAAACTACTGTTTTACTTATTTATGTATGTATTTATTCTGGTAATGTCACAAAGCTGGGTTTCTTCTTTATTGAACCACTGTTGATGCTTGTTAGACCTGCATGTGAATAACAAGAGTAACATAAGCAGTCTACAGATCTACAGTGGAATTATTTCTTTGAAAGTTTTTAGGGGTTGGGTGAGACAGAGGTGATGTTCCTTATGGATTGCTTCTGAACTACAGGACTGCTGCAGTGTGGTTGGTGTGGGAAAGCGTAGTATGATAAAACATGCAGACATTTGAAAGCAAAGATTGTTCTGAAGGAGGTATCTTGAGATGCTATATGTGCAAGTGGATGAATGTGGATACAGTTAAAGGGTGTACAGCTATGCCTGGATGAAATACATTTGTAAGCATGTATTCCAGTGGAGACATCTAGGAAAGGGAGGGTGGTAAGGACTGTTTACATTCTGTTCCTCCAAAGTTTAATGTAAATGTCACAGCCCCAGCTGGGACTCTCAAAAATATAACTCAAAGAAGTAAAGTTTGAGTATTTCTGATTAACATTTATTACCTCATGTTCAAACTTTCCAAAAAAGGGGTGGGCCTGATGCAAAAGAGCAAAGGTAGGGCTTGAAGGTGGGAAAAGGATATGTCCACTGAGGTACTAAACTCCCTTGCTATATCGTTGTTTCTATTACCAATGCTGCTCTTAATCATACTCAGTACTATACAGTTCTAGATGAGCAGATTTAGTTATTAATAATTAACTTATTCAGCACTGCTGCTAGTTAAAAAATGGGTTAATCGTGTCCCTGCATCATAAACTATGACAATTTTTGATACATTATATGGATCAATTGTGTAGGTAATGCTGATCCATTTTTAGAGGATCACTTAACAGATTTTCAGTGGGATCACTGACAGCCTACAATTTCCCCTTATAAATTACTATACCTGCTCAACAAGGGCAAAGGTTATATCAATGTTCAATCGTGCCATCAGCCTAAATATTACTTTATGTGAAAATAGGATTAAACTAGCCACTAGCCATCAACTGGTGCAAAGCAAAAAGTGAATGCAGTAGCTGCATTCAGTTTCATCAAGGTGCACATGATCTTTAAATGCAATACAAGTCAGTAAGTCCATAAACTGTAACAAGGAGCTTGTAGAATTCTTTAGTACAGATTCCCAAATGTGTATAACACAATGGAATATACAGGTCTTTGCCTAATTATTTACTTTTTGTTTGTTTGTTGTTTTTTTTTTTTTTTTTACAGGGAAGTGACATAGAAAAACATTCAGTTAACACAGAATTGAAAACCTTCTGTTTTTTTTTTCCTCCTCACCTTCAAACAGGGGAGGGATTTTTCTAGAACACCAACTGGCCTAGCTACTGTTCTGATCTTTAGCACTGCACTCATATCCACGTATATTTGGACATACAGTTTCATATTCTTCTCCATCAGCAATATTATGTCAAGTATTTATGAAGCTTCATTGGAACACCTGAAGAAAAAAGAATACAGGATAGGTTTACTGCATTTGGCAAGATGCCTGTTTTAATGATTTTATGAATGCCATAGGTACAGTGTTTAAATTCAAATAATTTTTAGACCTGTAACGTGCGCTGGTCTCATTGCATTTTTTGTTACTTTTGAACTGTTGATTGGACCATTTACCTTTGGAGTCACATTTGTATTGTTTTTTTACAGGATTTAAATTATGTCTAATGTGCTTCAGATTTTCAGATTTTATTCCAAATGTATACTGTTTAGAAAATACAGAAACAGAAATCCTGCCCTAAACTACATGTTCAGCCCAGAGTAGTTTATATACAAGGAATAGCTATTTTAGCCATTAGAAGGAAGCATTTAGTCATTTTTACTCTTAACTGTTGTTCCTTGCCTAACACTTTTAAGGTGCGCAGTGAAATATAATTTCAGCATGTTGTCGATTGGTACAAATACTTGAAGTCTGTTTGTTCTGGTAATAAAGGAGTACAGTTGCTGTGACTGACGTATTCTCTTTGTCTCTTTTATCCTCATATCTAGCTTAAAAATATACATTTATTATAAAAGGCTGCTCATTTGCTGGCAAGAGAAAAACAGAGAGTGCAATGTTATCATGTTTCTTACATCAAATGTCATATATAATGACAAGGATTAACACCTGTGACTGCAATGAACTTTAAAAACACTCACCTTTCAGGAAAATAAAGTTAGTGCTTTATACAAAATGGATATGTTCTGTTACATGTGGCTCATCTTATTATTAAATACCTTTAAATTGAACTGACTGTTCTGAACAATAAGGGAGTTAAAAGCATTTCAGTCAATGCACATGTCGGTTACCTCCGAAGTTAGATATGGAAGTGTAACATAAGTGAAACACTGTCCTCCACAAGAGCATTTAATATTCTGAACAGCAATGTTTGTCTCAGCAAGGCATCAAAAAAGTTTCTATACTGATTTGCAGTGCTGTTTTTATTAGTGCAATAAAATGTATCACAGTGCCTGCTTCTCCAGTTTGTCAGTTATGTCTTCTCTGTGGAGTTTCTATATCCTCCCTATGCACTTTCCTCCTGCATCCCAAAAATATTCGAATATATAAACTTGAAACCCCCCAAACTCCCTGTAGGTTTGTGTGGAGTATGTGTAACAGACTGTGTGTGTGTGTGTGTGTGTGTGTGTGTGTGTGTGTGTGTGTGTGTGTGTGTGTGTGTGTGCATCCTGCATTGGACTGGTCTCCAATGCTGGACACTTTTTCTACCTTAAGTTGAATAAGTACCACGACAGGCTTTTGTTCCTTTATAACTCCGAACAGGACAAGCAGGTAAAGGGTATACAAACATATATGACTGAATGGTGATGCACATATCTCTACACTGGAAATTACAATCACAGGAATTCTGCAGAATTGTTTACATATTGTTAATACTTGTTTCTTTTAGAGTTTATTTCAGTATTTCTTGCACACTGAGTTGCAATTTGCACCTTCTATGTATATGTATATTTACTTTTTTGTTTTATTCTTAATAGTTGCATGTATGTCATTTGTCTTGTTCTTAATAGTTGCATGTATGCTGTGTCTTGTTCTTAATAGTTGCATGTATGTCATTCATGTAATTCATACTTGGAGAGGCACTGAAACCAGAGTCAAATTCCTTGTATGCATGCATACTCGGCCAATAAATGTGATTCTGATGAAATGTAAAGTAGATGTATGAAATATTAAAAAGAAAATTAATTTGTGCAAGTCTGCAGCTTTAGCTCATCTTATCCATTGAGTACAAGATCTTGAAAAGAAATCACAGAATCTAAAAGTGCCTTCTAAGCACATATTTACTAATACTATAAAATGCCATTTTCAATAACATAGTGGTCACATAGCATGCATAATTAAATAGTTATTCATGCCAAACACAGCCAAACCACAGCCTTTCCTGTATTTTATGTAACTCTGTCTTGTCTAGTGAAAATTGATATCAATCGTGATTTCTTTTAAATTAATTGCATTCAGTATTCTTCCATGGCAGAGGTTGCGTAATCATTATTTAACAATAGTGGCAGCATACCTGGGGTAAGGTTAAATGTTGCAGGGGTGATTAAATCAAACATTCTGCATATGGATACTATGTTTTTTTATTTCAATTTGTGCATTTTTATTGTAAATAAAAGAATGTTTGAAAAACAACTTCTTAGTAATGTTCCTTCTCGTGTACGATGTATTGATAGTAGTTAGCAAGTCCAAGTTAACTATGATGGGCTGGGATTAATATGTATGCCCTTATTTACCAATTCTAATATAAAACATGCAAACTTTTATACACTATGCATAGGTTTAGTCTGCACCTATATTTGTAGACTAGGACTGCTGTAGCACTTTGGTAAGAGAATGTGCTCTAGAAGACATGCATCATAAAGAAAACAAACTGTGCCTATGTAGTTTGGAATTTAGTACTTCAAATTTTGTTCTTTATCACATTTTTCAGTTCTTGATCTGGTCAACTAATTTCATAAATACAGTATGACTATGCACTAGGCATTGAAAGAATGACAAATTATATACAGCTCAACTACCCATGTTATTTAAAAAGGTAAACTGTGCAGCTTAGAGTACATGACCTATAATTCATTTGCAAGTGCAGAACAAGAATCATGCTCGGTACAACACTGGGAGAATAGTGCTTTAAACACCAAAAATTGAATTAAGGCATGCATTCAGCTCTGAAGTTGCATATGTTTAGTAATTTGCAATTTAATTACTTTTATCACTAGTACAAACTGCTAACATATGAAGTGTATTGGAGTTCCCATTGCCCATTACTGGTGGAATGCTGCCTGCTAGTGAACTGTGTATGAATGACTACATTGTGAAATGCACATCATCTGTAAATGATATGTAAACAGGAGGTCAGAAGCAGCCTAGACAGGAGACAGATCCTAAGATGCAGCAGTCTGTATACACCACAGTACGGGAATGTACAGTGTTTATAGAGACGAGACAGCCAGTTGTCTGCAGCATGAAAGGTTCGCACTATACTGTGACACTGTACTTTGAACACTCAGGCAAAGTGGTGCTCAGAAATAATAAGTATAAATGTATCCTCGTGAACATAAAACAGAAACACAGCTGTGTGTGCCTATATGTTGTCATATACATGTGTTTTTCTGTGTCTCCATGGTACATCCAAGTAGATGGTGATCTGGTAGGGTCGACAAGCACAGCAGAAACAGCATGTGTACCTGCATTGAGCAAAGCATAGACCAGTGTGCATGTGAAGAAAGAAAAATTCAATAAAGCTTATTTACGGTGGTGCTCTCATTACACAACCCTACATTTGTATCTCACTAATGAACTATGCTCTGTTTTGGATGTCACAGTGCAATGCTGGGCTCTGTCCCAAATGACTAAGCAATGTATATGTTCCTAGGATTTTTTGGTGTCCATCACGCACTGATTGTTCACCAAACACACACTTTTACTGTCATGTATGATAGAATGTTGCTGTAATTTCAGATTCATAACCTTACATCGATTAAGTGCAGTTGCTACGGGAACTTTGGAATGTTTGTCATAAATCCTTATCACAGAAAGCCAGAATAAGAATTGGGGTGTTAAAAGTAAGCGTGGGGACACTCTTCAGTCCAAACGTGGATATTCTATACAGTGCAGAATCAACCACTTTGCCACACCGCTGTTTCTTGTTTTCAATGGTGAATGTTTATTAACCAAGTAGATTGGTAGTTCCAAACAATGTATACTTGGCTTGGTTTAAAGGCAAAAAGCCATAATGACTACAGACAATTAAATAAAACAAACAGTATGATAACATGCAGAGCAAAACAATTATACCACACCTTTCCTAGCAGTTCTGCTGAAAATAATGGTGCCTCACTACATAGACTGGGTACCAGGCTTTGGCAGATTTTTGGCTACAGCATTTTAATGGAGACTAATAACTTGGCAAAGTTTTAACACAGTATTTTGACATTTAAAAAGAAAAGAGTTTTTGAATTAGCATATTTTGCTAGCATTGTCAGTTTAGACAAAAGAAGGCTTACCAGTAGTATATTGCTCATACGGAGTTTATAACACAAAAATCAGTTGTTTGATATGGAAAATAAACTATGGAGCAGCCTTGTTAACTGAGTTAGAAAGTAGGGAGGACTGTACAAGAAAAGCAGTGCTTTGCAATAGTGATATTAAATGTGGACATTATTCGGAAGGAATAATGAATCAGTTGCACTCATAAAATGATTTAAGGTGCCCTCTGAGGTTTGAGTGGAATTAGGAAAAGGTAACCTGGTTCTGAATTTGGGGACATTGTTGATTCCAGGGTTTCAGCTGTGAAAATCAATGACAGACTTTCAGTTGTGACAACACTAAAGTTGCATTTTAAGCCTGCTGGCTGAGAGGGGCAGTAATCACAGTCATGGCTTTAAAAGTCAGTGAAGCTAACTGAAGTGCAGCTCTGTCTGTAATTAAAGAACAATTAGTATATGTGACATACATTTGTGCTTCCTATTATCAGACATTTGAATGAACAGACATAGCTTAGGCTTTGCACTTCTCAGGCATTCAGTAGTGAATGTAGGGCCAACAACTGTAAAATATATTTCAGTCAGAGGGTTAGAAAGTTAATATCCAATGCCTGTCTGGCTTTCAGACTATGCTGGCTCACCAGTTTATACCATAACATTAGCTGACTAAAAGCCTTGGAAACAGTAGTCTTGAAAGGGTATCTAAAAAGGAGGTTCTAGTCAGGCTATAACACAGGAGACCTGATCTGTGACACTTACAAGACAGATTTTTACAGGAACCCAAGATTTTTAATGTGGATTAACGGAAACATATTTCCACCCAACAATTAACTCAGAGAGTAGAAATCTTTTTTTTATTTATTTACTTATTTTATAAATTCTTCTTTGAACTTGATAGCTTCACAACATAAAAGCATACATGCAGATCCTTTTTACATTCCAAACCTACTCCTGCAAATTAAAAGATCTATTTTAACTCTTCACTAAAACAATTTGTTCATATGCCTCTAAGAATTATCACAGTTGTTTTTTGATTTGGGAACTTATACAGACAGTAGTGACCCAACTTTAGACCAACATGTGTCCATTGTTCTGAGCAATGTTACAGAATCAGAATTGCCTAGACATGGTAAGGCTTTGCTGTGTCTAATTATGGTGGCTGCCAAAAAAGCAATTACTAGAAAATGGAAATCAAAATCCAAACTGATTATATTAGAAGTAGTGAATATAGTAACAGAGATAAAACAACTGGAAATGAGATCTTCAGAGAAAGGTAGGAACAAACTACATAGAAAAAAATGGGAATTGTGGGAACAATACATACAGGGGAGGAATGAGGTTCAAGAGAAGGCAAGACTTAAATGAGCTATGTAATGTTTGACTGAAAATGATTGGGTAGATTATAAGTAATGTATAATGTTTGCAACTGGGAGTGTGTCAGTATGGTTTGTGGTGTAAAATGCCTGCAACTAGGATTGTGTCAGTGTGGTTTGTTTTCATTTATATAAAAGTGTATGACTATTTTTGTCATTAAGTGATTGTTTAATAAAGATGTTTCTTGTTTATAAAAAAAATTTGTCCATTGTAAGAAAGTCCTTCTATACTAAAGGGATTGTGTCTATATCTAGAGATATCATTGCCCCCCTTTACTCAGCCCTCATTAAGCCAGTCATTGAATATAATGCTCCCTTTGGCATGTATCTATCCAGTCACATGCAATAACTGGAACACCCACAGAGATACCTTACTAAATGGATACAAAGCCTACACAACATGTCCTACACAGACTGACTTAAAGCCATGTCACTATACTCTGTATCTTACAGACTGCTAAGAGGTGATCTGCATTTGGCTTAAAGGCATTCTCCCATCCAATACTGATGGATTTACTGCACATCAGTAAGTCAAATGGCATTAGAAATGCTCAGTCTAGGGATCTAAACATCTTCTGTAACATCAACAGGACAGTTATAGGGACAGGTATATCTTGCAGAAGATAATGCTGCTCTGGAACAGACTCCCTATCCATATAAAACAAAATCCATCCCTGTCCATACTCAGGTGCAACTTGGATCTATGCATGTGAAACATAACATTTACCTCAGGGCTGTCCCCTGTACTACTAAAGGACAGAGGCAGCTCCTAAATGCCTTATCTCATGCCCCTCAAATTATTTATGGCATGATCACAGTTATTCTCATTAGGGGTAATAAATAATTATCAGTATACAGGTAAGGCCAAACACTAATCATATGGGACAGCTTAATTTTAGCGAAAAGGGGAAATTGGATAGGTTTAAAATGGCCTGCAAGGACTGCTAACCTAATACTTACAAATTAACAAATGAGGCTTGTTTCAACACTTATCACACATTTGTCCTGATACCCTATTTTTCTGGTTTTGGTACTAATATATTACACAAAATTATATCTCAAATATATCTCCTTATCATGGTATCTATCTTTGATAAAATGAAATTCAAAAATGAAATTTTGGAAAGTCAGAGGATGCCTGAGGAGTGGAGAAAAAGTGTTTTGGTACCTATCTTTAAGAATAAGGGTGATGTGCAGAGCTGCAGTAACTACAGAGGGATAAAACTGATTAGTCACAGCTTGAAGTTATGGGAAAGAGTAGTGGAAGCAAGGTTAAGAAGGGAGGTGATGATTAGTGATCAGCAGTATGGTTTCATGCCAGGAAAGAGCACTACAGATACAATGTTTGCTCTGAGAGTGTTGTTGGAGAAATACAGAGAAGGTCAGAAGGAGTTGCATTGTGTCTTTGTAGACTTGGAGAAGGCATATGACAGGGTGCCTAGAGAAGAGTTGTGGTATTGTATGAGGAAGTCGGGAGTGGCAGAGAAGTACGTAAGAGTGGTACAGGATATGTACGAGGGTAGTGTGACAGTGGTGAGGACTGCAGTGGGAGTGACAGATCCGTTTAAGGTGGAGGTGGGATTACACAAAGGATAAGCTCTGAGTCCTTTCTTATTTGCAGTGGTGATGGACAAGTTGACAGATGAGATCAGACAGGAGGCCCCGTGGGCTATGATGTTTGCAGATGACATTGTGATCTGTAGTGAGAGTAGGAATCAGGTTGAAGAGACTCTGGAGAGGTGGAGATATGCTCTAGAGAGCAGAGGAATGAGGGTCAGCAGGGCTAAGACAGAATATATGTGTGTAAATGAGAGGGAGGGTAGAGGAATGGTGAGGATGCAGGGAGTAGAGTTGGTAAAGGTGGACGAGTTTAAGTACTTGGGATCAACAGTTCAGAGTAATGGTGAATGTGGAAGAGAGATGAAGAAGAGAGTACAGGCAGGGTGGAATGGGTGGAGAAGAGTGTCAGGAGTGATTTGTGACAGACGGGTATCAGTAAGAGTGAAAGGGAAGGTCTACAAGAGTGTAGTGAGACCAGCTATGTTATATGGGTTGGAGACAGTGGCATTGACAAAAAGGCAGGAGGCAGAGCTGGATGTGGCAGAGTTAAAGATGTTAAGATTTGCAATCGGTGTGACTAGGATGGATAGGATTAGGAATCAGTATATTAGAGGGTCAGCTCATGTTGGACAGTTTGGAGACAAAGCAAGAGAGACGAGATTGCATTGGTTTGGACATGTGCTGAGGAGGGATGATGGGTATATTGGGAAAAAGATGCTAAGGATGGAGCTGCCAGGTAAAAGAAATAGAGGAAGGCCTAAGATAAGGTTTATGGACGTGGTGATAGCGGACATGCAGGCGGTTGGTGTGACAGAGCAAGATGCAGAAGATAGGAAGAAATGGAAAGAAATGATCCGCTGTGGCGACCCCTAACGGGAAAAGCCGAAAGAGAATGATGATGAATAATGATCATGGTATCTATCTTTGTAAATACAATATTTCAAACTCATATCTATGTTTTTGTATAATAATATATATTATTAGTCTATTCTCCTACAACAAAAAGAAGATTAATGCTTCTTACAAAAATAGATTGAACACCATTATTTATTTACACCATGCTGTCATATTTTTACATTGTCATTATTTATGTATTTATGACAATTATCCTATTACAGCCTTACATATTCTAATTATTCTCTTTTTCTCTGACCAAGTGCTTCTATAGAACATCCACATTATCTTCTATCAGTGTATAAGAAAGTATGCTTAACCTGTTTCCATCATATAATATAATGCTGCAAATACTTATCTTTCTCCCTTATCACTTCCTTTCATTACACTTAATTACTTCTCCTAAAATCTCATTAAAAATCCATCTTCTGGACCTGCACATTCTAGCTTCAGATTCTTTGTTACTACAGGTGACTCCCTTTGTGGTGAAAACTGCAAGAAAATGCAATATATCGCTATTGTTTCACTCATCCTTTGTTCAACTTAACTTGCCAATCTATCATTGTACCATTATCATTAAACCAAGGGCTACTGTACTGCAACCACTCTAAATGGATTTTTGTTCAAATTTCTGTTTCCTTTAAATTAGAAAATACTTGCTGTTCCCATTTCAAGACTCAGAACATGATTTCTGTAACAAAAAAAAAGAGAGAGAGAGCGAGAGAGAAAAAATTAGCTTAGATGAATTCAATAATGTAACAATGCAAGACAATTATTCCTTATTACAAGTCCTTCTGTTATTTTGATCAGGCACAAATAATGCTTCACTGGAGGGCTTGGTCAACTGCTGCTACACAAAGCAGTGAATAACCATTTCTCATTGGCTCAATTTGTTGTGTCAGATGAATAGTGATTGAGGCTGCTTGAATGAAAGAACTGCAGTTAGGGACCACCTCAGAAATCTGTGACCATGGGGAAAATCTGTTTATTTATTTGGTTATTTATATATATTTTTTGTATTCTTCTGTTCAATGATGCCACTGTCAATTAGCCTGCATGTCAGTATCAATTGTTTCTGTTACATATGTAAAATTGTGTGTGCGTGCGTGTGTTTGTGCATGCATGTGTGTGTGTGTGTGTGTGTGTGTGTGTGTGTGTGTGTGTGTGTGTGTGTGTGTGTGTGGGTGCATGTGTGCATGTGTGCGTGTGTGTGTGCGTGTGCGTGTGTGTGTGTGTGTGTGTGTGTGTGTAGATGTGGGGTTGCAATGGGTTGCACTGTATATGTCTTGACAACAAGGAGCTGAAATACATTACTCTGATTACTATTTATGTATTTGATGACAAACATGAGTTGTGCAAAATTCTTAATATTGTTATAACTGGTAGCTATGAAGGCACTGTGTCAATGTAATTGATGACTGTTGATCATCTAATCATAGTTATGCAGTTATTGATCTGGCTTGACAGGTGTAGTGTGTATTTAAGAACAAGCTAAAATATGCTGCTGTGACCATTATTATTACAACTGTTTTATTTAATGACACTTCGATTTCTGCGGTATATACTCTGAATAAACTAGCTATAAGTGGATCTCAAAGGGGGTTTGTGGAGGAAAAAGTCTGATCCAGCTATTTGATCACAACTGCATAGTCATTAACCTTGTGTATTATAGCCCCACTCATTAAATTATTTCTACACACACACACACACACACACACACACACACACACACACACACACACACACACACACACACACACACACACACACACACACACACACACACACACACACACACACCACTTTGAAGTCTCCAGCTACCACCCCATTAAACATTTAATTTAATCTGTCCATCAAACAAACAGAAAAAAATAGCTAGGTCTTGTATATCTGCTTTCTTACTTATCCAGAAGACCATCAACACCAGGGCAAATGTTCAATTCCTATGTCATCTTCTGTTGCCTAAGTTGCAATTAAACACACTTCTACAAATACTGTTTCCTAGTCAGGACCAGCAAGCCCCAGATATATTTGTTCTTAGCTAAAAATGCCAACATTAATTCATTAGCCACCACCAATCAGATATTTATATTTTATCATTATATCTGGACTTCCTTATTTTCCTTCAAAATAATACTAATTACATGTGTTTCTATGACATTTGTATCCTCAGTAATATTAACAATTTATAAAGTCATAGATATTCAAAAGCCACTGAGTCCCATGACCATTCATATCTTGCCTTCCCTCGGGCAGGACCTCCTTTCTCCAGATGGACTATATGAGTTAATCTTGTAGTACATTTGTGGACATCCATATAGTCATCTAGTTTGTATTTAGAGGAAAATACGCAGTCACACTACTTAACATGTAGGGACATTTATTTTAGATGCTTGGGAGGTGCAATTATAAACAGCTGTCCTTCCAACATGTTTTATTCATCTTTGGGTGAAGATTTAAGTCTCTAGTTTTAGTAATGGTGGAGTTATTGGACTTGTGAAGAAACAGAAGGACCAGTACAATGAACAGAAGGACCAGTACAATTAACAAGAGGACGAATACAATGAACAGGAGGACCGGTATATTGAACAGGAGGACCAGTACAATGAACAGAAGGACCAGTACAATGAAGTATCTAACAGTGTAGTATGAGACACAGAGAAAGTGAGAGAGCTCACCCCCTCCAAAGTATGTATGATACTGAATAAAAGGTAGTGCTTATAGCCTATTTCAGTGGCTCAGAGATGTTTCTGACTTGTGACCATTTTTGTAAAAAAACATTTAGAGACTTCATAATTTTGTGATGTCTTTGGTGATGCTTTCAAAGAAGGATTCAGTAACTCACCTGGATGAATTCTGGCTATGAAGGGGTAACTATATCTTAACCTAGATAATATTCCTTTGGTAATTACCTGGGATAAATAAAAAGAATTTCTTGACAACTGTCACATGCTGCTCAAAACAGATGCCACTATCAACTAAGTACTACATTTTTGTTGTGCAGCAGTGTGTTGTCTCTACAGTATGATGAGGGAAGGGGATGCCTAATGAAAGTGACAAATTTGCCATGTAGGTGTCAGACCTTCAATTCTTTCTAATATTTGCATCTTCACATAATTTTTTAAATAAATGTTTGGCTTAAAAAAATAAACATCCTTATTCATGTTTTAGTGTTGACCTGATAATAAATGCACAATTAACATTTGAATGTTAACTTTCTAGGACTGACCATTGCATAATTACACCTTAAATTATAAAATATATCAATTAAAACAAGCTTTAGATAAATGTTTCCTTGGGAACTACAGCTTTCAAGGTTAATGCATAGTAATTAAGCCATGCCAACCATATGTTTTTTTTTTTTAATCATACAGTACATTAGTGTCTATGGCAACTAATGAAGAAACTAAATGCCATTCATTGCGTAAAATGTTTGTTGAATGACTAATGAATCAAATGATGTGAGTTATGAAGGAGGTTCAGTAAAACAATCTTGCTGTTGAATCAAAGGTAATTGTTGACTGACTGATCTGTTGAAAACTGAAAGGAAAAAAAGCTGCCACTTTTTATGGTATCTACTCCTCCAGAAAAAGAAAATATTCAGTAGTATTACCCCCAGTAGATTTTAAATCAGTGAATGGCAGATAAGAGTTCACTATTGAAGTTTCATATTGAAGACAGAAATCCAATACGTGTGGAGAAAACAGTAGTTGAAAAGGTAATGTGGTTTATCAATCCAGCCACTGCAATTTAAAATGGTGGAGAACATGGTGGCATATTGGCTATGCTGCTAATCTGATGTTTTTGGATAGCTTAATTTATGTGTTGGCTGTTGGATTGCTCTACAGATCTTGTACATTCTCATGGACACATTTGCATAGCTGGTGCTCCCTGTTTTGCACTCTGGTGTACTGCTATATATTTGTGTTTCTATAACACCTTCCCTGAATTGTGAGAGAACATGTCACATTGATTAAAGTAGTTTCAGTGAATACAAAAAAAAGAACAAGTACTGCTCACTAAAACTACTTTTGTTGACAGTAGAGGTTGCTTTTTTCTCTGTTGTTGTGTAATTTTGGATGTGGTATATATAAATCTGGGGAGTGTGGGCATGTTCCCTCACATGGCAGTGCAGGGGCCTTGCCCCAGCTCAAAAAGATTTGATGTAATGTTTGCTGAAGGTAGTTTAAGCATTTCCTTTGTATTTGTTTCCATTCACAGTTACCATGGTGGCTCATCATGAATCCCCATTGTGATACCATATTTCAGGGGATTTTAGCACTAGTGCTATGTTATGTGTACCATATACATAAACTCCATCCTTGGAAAGGAATTATTATAGCAATAACCCACACCTGGGTGTGGGTAATGCTAAATTTACCCACGGTTGGCGTGGTCGCCCGAGGGACCAAACAAAGCCAACCGTGGGTAAATTTAGCATTACCCACACCCAAAATTGGGTTATTGCTATTATACCATGACATTATTTAAGAAAAGAAACTATTACTTTTCTTAAATAATGGCATAGTATAATGCCTGTTTACTGCCCTTCTGCAGATGTCTGGCATCCGCGGCAGTTCTGATGTACTGCGCGTCTGCGCAGTACATCAGAGTTGTGCAAGCAACGGAGAAAGCAAGATCTCCGTTGCTTTTTTTAAGCTATGTTAAATGAGTTTAACATGGCGAGACAGTTTAAAATAAGCAACGGACATCTCCGTTGCTTATTTTAAACTGTCTCGCCATGTTAAACTCATTTAACATAGCGAACTAAAAAGCAACGGAGATCTTGCTTTCTCCGTGCTTTTAAAACACTGTCTCGCTATGTTAAATGGGTTTAACATGGCGAGACAGCTTTAAAATAAGCAACGGAGATCTCCGTTGCTTATTTTAAAGCTGTCTCGCTATGTTAAACCCATTTAACATAGTGAGACAGTGTTTTAAAAAACTGAGTTATACTAATGGAAAAAAGTCCGGGCGACCGGACCTTTTTCCATTAGTATAACTCGATTTACAACGGGCACGCTGGCCAATCAGCGTGCACGTTTTGAGGGGATCATGGTATAATTAATAGTGTTATAATTCAAAATGATCATCTGCTGAAGAACATATTCTGTACTTTTTCTCTCAAATACTCATATAGTATGTCACAAAAATACTAAAATATGAATTTAAAGCCAGGTAGACTGAATGTTCCACATTTTTTGGTTTCCAGAATCAGCCTCTTTATACCAATGGCAGCCCTTTTAAAATCAATGATTCTGAACCGGCTGCATCTCAAGAATTTAATCAGAACCTAGCCATGTACACATCTCATCTATATCAAAGCCAGCCTAGGCTGATGCTATCAGGGGGTACAATCAGCAGATGCTAATAGTGTAGAAGTGCAGTGCCAACATTGCTTTCTGTACCCACAAAGACACTGTGTCTTCATAATCAAATGGTGATAGTGCAATTCCAGTTCAGTGGAAGTGCTTAAGTGATTAGTTTGAGGTGCTTGTGAGGTGGTGGAGACCAGTTTCAAGATCTGCCCAGAGCACCAAATGTGCTAGCTACAGTTCTTCCTTATACATTCTATAACTAAAATTTGTACTTATTTTTATAATTTTAATTTATATTTTTTCAGTTTGGTTAGGGAATGGTCATGCTGTGAATGATAAGTTGTTTCCAAGCAATGAAACTATAGATTTTACAGTTTAACAAATGTGTTTCTAGTGATTTCACTCGCTGTCTAATTCAAAGCCTCATATAAGCTGTCTTATAAAAACATGCATCAAATACATTATCTATTTAAATAAATATTATTTTTTTAATTTCAACAAATTTTCCTTACTTGAGGATTAACAATATACTGCAACATGTAATATCTCGAAGAAGCAGCTGCCATGCGTCTAACAGTAATTTCCTAATACCTACCACAAACTGATTCAGAAGCAATTCTTAGTACGTATATAACCTGGTACACTTTATAACAGCTGCTTGTAGAGCAGAAGTGAAACGGAAGAATAATAAGAAGAAATAATCTGAGTGACACTTGCTATTATATACTGTAGTCTTTATTTCCTTCTACTACAACACAGTATCCTACTTAAAAATCTGATTTTCCTGCAGTGAAAGGAACTTTTGACGTTTTATCTTATGATCCTTTACTCTAAACAGAATAATAGTATTTTTATAGTAAACTAGAGAAAACTGACATTGGAGAGAAGTATTATGTAAGCTGCAGAAGGAAATGCAAGTTCATGCTGTTCTTAAGTTAGTACTAGTTTAAACCTAGTAGTATGGAGTACATACAGTTTTACATATGTACTGGGAAATGTCTATAGCACATGGCTTCCTTTTTTCCTCTTTTGTGGGCTTTGTTATTATATTTCTGGCATTCTCCCCTTGTGTTTTTGTGAAGTAGCGACCAGAGATTTATATCAGACTAATATGTTGAATTGCCAGGAAAGCAAGCGTGACTTACAAAAGGTGCTCATTATTTGCGATAGACTTTTCGTTTAGCATTGATTTTTTTCTTTCAACAAGGCAGTCACTGCATTTTTCTGCTGTGGCTAATAATTTGCAAATGCACTTATTAGCATTCAGACTGTCAGCAGAGAAGGCTGTAACAATGAAACATTGCAGACATTTTTGCACAGTGAAATGAAATGCTCATAAAAATGAAAGGAGATTGCTAATAAAGTAAAGCATGAAAGAAATCCAATTACCAGCTTGGTATAGTTTAAACTGTTAGGGTGCTGTGATCAAATGCAGCAGATACAGAGCCCTAAGATGGAAATCTTTGACTTTTTGCTGTGTGCATATCTGTGCTTGGTGTCAGATAAAGACAACCTAAATGAGACCTGCTGCTGTTTAATAAATAGGAAGGGGTATGTGCAGACAGTAGCAGGGAAAGGTCAGAGAATCTTAATGAATACTTTTGTTTGGTATTCACTACGGAAAAGAAAATGAAGTAACTAATCCAAGTTTCAAAGGCACTCAGGGCAAATTAATCAATAACATTCTAGTCACAGAAGAGTATATATAATTCCCTTCATCTTTACCTCAGCAGTTTGGGTTAAATCCCTAGTAAGGGCTACCAGCTGGATTCAGGCAAACTCAAAATTGGCTGTATTCACTATTAGCAATTGCCTTAATATTATCTAGGTTGCAGGGAAATGCACCCGACTAGATTTTCAAGACTACATCTTCTAAACATCTTTCAACCTTCTCCTTGAGGCTGAAATAATTCTAATATTTATTTCATGCAGTGGAAGAACACAGATTTTTAAATTGCAGCTTTGTCTATTTTGAAATTTATTTGGGTCTGCATGGCTTTTCAGTTTGCTATGATAAGAAAGAGAAGAGCAACAGGGAAATAGTATCATGCAACATTTGTTAGATATACTACAGTAGCCATAGTCCGGGGCTTCATATTTTCATAGCGGTAATCCACTAAGAGTGGAGTTTCAAGGTTATGCAAATCCTGGACTGTCAGGATGACAATGGAAATGCAGAGGATTTTTTGTAAACATTCTCCCCTATCGGAAATGCATAACATGATTAACGCATAAACAGTAGGGGACAGCTACTATGCTGTTAAGGGGCTTTACCCATATGCACGTGACTTTGATTCATAGACATGAATCTATAATTAACTCACTTCCATACAAAGTGTGTAAGCAGCACTGAAGTTACACCAAAATGCAAATGTTGCAGTGAAAATACACAGATGTGAGGGGAGCTGAGCTTGTGGTTCTACATACCTGGACATTTTTACTGGGGGGGGGGGGGGTTGTTTGGGTAAATTTTTCATTTTGATGCTTGCACACACCTGGACATTTTACTGAAGGGGTCACTTCAGGAAATATTTCATTCAGTGCTTGTGCATATCTGGACATTTTACTGAAGGGGTTGCTTGACAAAATGTTTCATTTTAGTGCTTGTGCATACTGGGGCATGTTACTGAAAGGGTCACTTGCGTGAATGTTTGGATTTTGCATTTGTGCACACTGGGGCATGTTACTGAAAGGGTCACTTGCGTGAATGTTTGGATTTTGCATTTGTGCACACTGGGGCATGTTACTGAAAGGGTCACTTGCGTGAATGTTTGGATTTTGCATTTGTGCACACTGGGGCATGTTACTGAAAGGGTCACTTGCGTGAATGTTTCGATTTTGCATTTGTGCACACTGGGGCATGTTACTGAAAGGGTCACTTGCGTGAATGTTTGGATTTTGCATTTGTGCACACTGGGGCATGTTACTGAAAGGGTCACTTGCGTGAATGTTTGGATTTTGCATTTGTGCATACTGGAGGATGTTACCGAAGGGGTCACTTGAGAGAATGTTTCATTTTAGTGCATGTGCATACTGGGGCATGTTACTGAAAGGGTCACTTGCGTGAATGTTTTGATTTTGCATTTGTGTACACTGGGGCATGTTACTGAAAGGGTCACTTGCGTGAATGTTTTGATTTTGCATTTGTGCACACTGGGGCATGTTACTGAAAGGGTCACTTGCGTGAATGTTTGGATTTTGCATTTGTGCACACTGGGGCATGTTACTGAAAGGGTCACTTGCGTGAATGTTTGGATTTTGCATTTGTGCACACTGGGGCATGTTACTGAAAGGGTCACTTGCGTGAATGTTTCGATTTTGCATTTGTGCATACTGGGGCATGTTACTGAAGGTGTCACTTGGGTGAATGTTTCAATTTGGTGCTTGTACATACGACTACATGTAACTGAAGGATTGCTTTGATAAATGATTCATTTTGGTGCTTGGGCATGCTGGGGCATGTTACTGAAGGGGGTCGCTTGGGTGAATGTTTCATTTTGATGCTTGCGCATACCTTGACATTTTACTGAAGGGGTCACTTGGGGAAATGTTTCATTTCAGTGCTTTTGCATAATGGAACATATTACTGAAGTAGTTGCCTGGAGAAATGTTTAATTTCAGTGTTTGTGCATACTAGGGCATGATGCTTAAGGGGTTGTTTGGATGAATGATTCATTTTGGTGCTTGTGCATACTAGAGTATTTTACTATAGGGGACACTTGGGTGAATGCTTCATTTTGGTGTTTCTGCATACTACAGCATTTTACTAAAGGAGTCACTTGGGTGAATGTTCCATTTTACTGCCTAAGCATACCTGGACATATTACTGAAGGGGTAGCTTGGGTGAATTCTTCACTTTGGTGCTTCTGCCTACTAGGGTATGTTATTGAAGGGGTCACTTGGGTGAATGTTTCATTCTAATGTCTGTGCATACCTGGACATATTACTGAAGGGGGTCGCTTGGGTGAATGTTTTATTTTGGTGGTAGGGAATTTTACTGAAGGGGTAGCTTGGGTGAATGCTTTACTTTGGTGCTTCTGCCTACCAGAGTATGTTAATGAAGGGGTTGCTTGAATGAATGTTTCATTTTAGTGCTTGTGCATACTAGAAAATGTTACTAAAGGAGTCACTGGGGGAAATCATTTATTTGTGTGTCAGAGAAGTGCTTAGACTAACAAGTTCGCAGATTGCAACTCCAATATCAAAGGCAAAGCACCACATTTAAAAATGGATGTGCATACTGCAGGGATATCAGACTATAAATTGCAAAACCACCTCATTAGCACACTGCTCTTTACAACATTTCTCATTTGCATCTCTTTATTTTTCAGGTCTTGTGCATTAGTGTAAATGGTCTCTATGAATTGTCCCTTTGCTATGCTCATTCATAAGCATCAAGAATAACCCTACTGCATTTGCGAAAGCAACTATGAGTATCAAAACTCAAGGTGGAAAAAAATTGGGTGAAACAAGCACAAATTACTAGTAATCCACACATTTTCATATTTTACACTTTCGCATAAGGTTTTCTGGGAAGGGCAAGTTGGAAGTACCTAAATGGAATTCTTTTAACTGAATTTAATTGAATTAGTTCAGGAAACAATGGGTGTGTTGCACTATTTAATTGCTGGTATAATATAATGGCAACTATTTGTTTTACAAGCATTCTGATGAAGTTCCCTGTGTGAAATGAAAGCACTTTATGCAGATTCCTTCTCTGTATATTAAAAGTTTTTTACTTTTTAAGATTGGAGTGACTTCCTTGCCTTTACTGGGACCAGTGTTCCGGATTGGGTGTTTTGTGTGGACTATGAATATCACCATTAGCCTTGAGAATCCATTAATAAAATACAATGAACATGATTTCATCTCAGTGTCCAATTTGTTGTATCTTGACGTGGCCAAGGCCTTTGACACAACCCCCAACTCGGGCATCATCAAATAGCTAACACAACCTGGGGTAAATCCCAATCTCTTCAGATGGATGGCCAAATGGCTCACCAACAGGACCCTCAATGTCAGAATAGGCACCTCCACCTCTGATAGCAGACCTGTCACTAGTGAAGTTCCCCAGGGATTTGTCCCGGGACCCCTACTGTCTGGTATCTATTTCTCAGAGGTCCAGGCAAAGACAAAAGGCCTGTGGCTGACCAAGTTTGTGGACAACTGTAAGTCGGGTACTGTCACTGACTCCTCAAATGATGTTAACATACTACAAGGGGGTCTTGCAGCAACTAATGACTGGTGCCAAAGGCACAGGCTCAGGCTAAGTGCAAAAAAATGTATCATCATACCATTTCGCAAAAACACAACCCCTACTAATTACCACATCAACAGCAATCCCTTAAGCACACAACCTGTGGTGAGAGACCTGGGCACTCAGGTTGATATATGCCAAAACTACCACCAAGTGGATGGATAAATATAATAAAACCACACAAAACAAAACGAAAACTCTCAGAGGAAATAAAGTGCAAACAGCTTTACTGGTGTCCCCTGGTACCTCGGCTAAAAAGCCTTCAAGGGATATTTTGTTACACCAAAAGCACATTTTTAAACCAAATCATCACATTAATTAATTCAATTACACAAAATTCACACCCATTTCATTTAAAGTGACTTTGTTCCATTTCTAAAAATGCTTGTTTACCTTGTCCTCTCCCAGCCCAGCAATCCATATACTTTATATAATTTATGCAGTCCTTCCACACATTTCTTATACATTTCTTATGCAAATAATTTCTAAACTTAATTAATTGCATACATTATTATTCATGGTTTAACCATAAAAAATGTATACTATATTTATATTTAAATACTGAATTCAAAAGCACATTCCATTTAAATAAACTTTTATGAAAACATAAATTAATACATCACTTTCAATTACATCTCAAACACTGATATTTC
Source organism: Protopterus annectens (assembly GCF_019279795.1). Lineage (NCBI taxonomy): Eukaryota > Metazoa > Chordata > Ceratodontiformes > Protopteridae > Protopterus > Protopterus annectens. The sequence goes on along the minus strand of NC_056734.1, from coordinate 84,783,096 downwards.
ATACATTAATGTTAGGTTAAGATCTGAAGAGTTAAAAAAATTAATGATGAACCTGGTTTCCAAGGCTAAACGTTTTTCATAAAAAGCTTCACCATGTTGATACACAAGCTTGGCCAACACACTGAAAAATAAGGATGAATCTGAACTTGCATGACTTGAACAAAATGATATGCAACTGGACTTTCTAATCTGCTATGCCTGATGTCCCACATGTGTTCCAAAATACATTTTTAAGCTGTCTCTTAGTCTGTCCGATGTACCATTTATTACGTGAGCAGTTACAATCAATAATATAAACGACTCCACTCTGATAGGAAAAGCTTTGCGTAGCCCTATATATTCTTTCAGCATCCTACCCGAGCATCTGTCCTTTTATTTTTCCTATTCAACAACTGTTTTAAATTTAAACATCTCTTATGTGAAAAAGTTATATGCTCTGGGAATATGCCTTTTGTTGATTCATCTTGCTCCACAATGGGCCAAAATTTTCTAACTAACCTTATTAAAATATGTGAAAAAGGGGAAAATCTACTGACATAAAACATCCTTCTTGTTCCTTCATCTTGAGGTCGCTCTTCATGCTTTCTTCTTACTCTATCACCACCTCTCTATCGGATCCCTACGACTCTATTTTCTGTCTTTACTATTAAGTTGAGGGAATAACCTCTACTAGATAATTTCTTTCTCACTTTCATGAACTCCTGGGATAGATAACATTTTCTTATCTGAGGTGTTACTGAAAATGCATTTGTATTCCCCATATGGTAATGATTCCAACAAGTGGTGGGGATGCATACTAGAGGTCAATAAAAAAGTATTAGCTCCAGTTTCCTTATGATAGGGCCTGAATTGTACAGATTTATCCTGTCCCACATATAACTTCAAATCCAAAAACTGCATCACATGGTTTTGTAAGTGAAAGATAACCCAAACTCATTTCTTTCCAATTCAGCCATGTATCTCCCAAACTGTTCCATTTCTCCTCGATACACAAAGATCAAAACATCTATATCTCCTATAGATGATGACCTTATTGTTGAAAAAACATTTAATATACATGAACTTCTGTTCAAAAAAAATATGAAGATGATTGCATAGGAGGGAGCAAATGAGGCACGCATGGCAAAAACAACTCTTCATTGAATTCAGAAAAAATGTGTGTCAGGCAGAACTCTAGCAATTGCAAAATGTAACTTGTTCTAGGTCCTTCCCCTAACATCTTTGCTACAGCTTCCAAACCTACAACATGACTGATACTGGTATACAGAGCTTTCACATCTACACAAGCCCAGTAAAATTGGCCTCCCATTGCATACCCCCCACTAATCTGCAAATTTTTTGACTGTTCTAGATGTGTGAAGGTACCTTAGAGCTATATTTTTTCAACCTTTCATCCAAAAAAAAATTCCTACATTTTGTAGATAGCCCCCTGGAGGGTCCACTAGACTTTTGTGCACTTTGGGGAACGTTAAAAACTTAGCTCTCCTGGAATTCCTAATAAACAATTTCATAACATTTTTGGTGTCAATAAAACCCAGCCTTTCACCTCTTTCTAAAGTTTCCAACAAATGTGCATTGAATTCAGGACTAGGATCATATTCCAATTTTGCATAAATGTCCCCATCATTTAATAACTGAAAAGTCATTTTGTTATATTAAACTTTAGACAAAATGTCCCAGTTGCCTCCTTTGTCTGCCTGAGTGAAAACCAGGTTCTCAGCATTACTTCATAACATTTGCAATGTGCCCCATTCATCTTTGGTTAAATTATGCATTTTTTGTTTTTTTACAAACATCTTATATTCACGTTCAATTTCTTTACATGACGTTTTTTCAAACATGTTAATAACAACAGCATTTTTAGGGGGAACAAAATTACTTTCATGGGGGACAGGTGGAACTTTCAACCTCCCATAACCTGTAACAAAGCCCCCCCCCCCATCATTGTTCATGTCATTATTCATCAATTCTTCCACATCCTGCATACAAACATCTGCAGATTTGTCCTGATGGTATATTTCCACATTATTAATATCTACAAACCTATTTTCATATAAAGATAAATCAAATAGTGAATCATTAGAATCAATTGTGTTTTCTTCTCCCAACAAAAACCTCAGATTGTGATTTATTCATATGATTAACATGAATATTTTTACTTTGAAAAAGCATTGCAAGATTAAGTTTTGTACAAAAACATCCAACTTCAAGTAATAAATCTGCTAGACTGGAAAAACAGATGGGTACAAACTTTATACCCTTATTTAACAAACATTTAATACTGTCATTAATCTCAAAACTAGATAAATTAATGATATCAAACTGCCCAGTTCCATCATACCTTCTAGGCCCAATTCCTTCCGCTCCCAATGGAGCTGACCCAAAGTCCACATTTATATCAGTTATCTTCTCCTCCTCCTGCTGCTCGGCCTGGTGCTTCCATTGTTCCTTTGCCACTTCTGGCCTCTCCCTCGTGTTTGCTGGGGACTGCTTCATTGCTGGTGCTGTGTTCCCTCATTCGTTTCCTTGTTTAAATCCTCAAACAAGATGCTTTTTCTGCTGCTGGATGCTGTTTCACCTGATGAAATGGAGGAATCTCTTGTTGTATGAGCATTCGCTCCCATCCGTTGATTCACCTTCCTACTTCTTTTGGATTTTCTCTGCCAAGATAAAACTAAATTATTTTCATAGTCCTTCAAATCGTACCCAAGCTTGCGTCTTTTTCTCAGGACCACTTCTCCTATTTTGGACACTCGACTCTTAATAAATTTCATTTTGTCCGCAAACATATCAACAGAAACAGCCCTCAATAATTTCTCCTGCAGACCCAAAATTTCATCTTGCAGGTTTTCCTGTACCAAGTGGTTGCGTTTAAATAATATTTTCAACCATGTAGTAGTAGAGGCTAATGAAGCCATTTTCCACTCCTCTAGCAAGTCTGACTCATCTTCCGTGAATCAAATGCCGGAAGTTGGTCAACCCTGAGACCGCAAGGAGTTAATTTAGATAGTAAATACTTATCTAACAGTCTGGTATCATAGAAGAGTGTTATTGTTTTTACCAACAGCTTCTCCAGCCTCTCAAACTCACTCATTTGTGAGTTAGCATCCCCGAGGGACGACATGTCATCTGCTGCAAACTTTTCTTCTCTTAACCTCCACAAATACAACCACTCTCCCGTGTTGAACCAAATCCAGCTGCCCCTGCAGAGACTCCAATACACATCTTGGCTGCCCAATCACAAATATTTGCCAAAACAACCCCCAAGTGGATGGATAAATATAATAAAACCACACAAAAAACAAAGACTCTCAGAGGAAATAAAGTGCAAACAGCTTTACTGGTATCTCCTGGTACCTCGGCTAAAAGGCCTTCAAGGGATTTGATAACAACCTCACATTCGACCATCATGGAACAGCAGTGGTCAGAAAAGCCCTTTACTTGGTTCATCTCATAAGTAAAGGGATTGCATCCAGAAAAAAAGGAGATCATTACTTCTCTATACTCCTCCCTCATTAGACCAATAATTGAGTATAAAACCCCATTTGAGATGTACCTCTCCAAACATCTGCATCAAATGGAAAGGCCATTGAAATATCTCACAAAGAGAATCCATGGCTTCCAAAACCTGTCAGGTTCAAATCATTATCACTCTACTCGGTATCATACAAATTGCTCAGGGGTGATCTGTGTCTCACCTACAAGACAATCTCTGACCCTGCCCTACTAGAGATGCTCCATATCCATAAGTCTAACTTCTCATGCACTACCTGCTCAAAAGGCCTGAATCTAATATGCAACATCAACACAACCTGCTGGACCAACAACTTTGTCTCCTAGAGGCTGCCCTGTCTCTGGAATAGACTTCCCATACACGTCAAAAAGAGCACCTCGCTGACCCTCTTCAAGTGCAACCTTGATGAGTGGATGGGAAATCCCAAATTCATCCCAGGGTTTCCACCTGTGTCTCTCATTGACAGGGGCGACAGGTGCTGACTGAGGTTTATTTTTGGGGATAAACTCTTGGCTAGGCTTGTAAGAGCCCCAGAGCCATTAGCTTATTAACCTCATATGATCCTATCATCCTATGTTACACAGAAGAGAGTAAGTGCTGTAGGTTTCCAGGGCTCCATGTGTTCACTAAAGAAAATGTTCTGACAGAAGAATGTATAGTACCAAGCAGCTTTATGTGGAGCTATATTAAAAAAGTTGTTTTGCTTAACATTTCTTACTATTTGGACTGTTGTTTATCAGAGAGACAGATTATCATTAACTGCAGACTAAAATATGTTGCATAGTACTTCTGAAATGGCTGAAATGAAACTGTATTTCTGCAGTTCTTTGACACTTTTGTAAAGTGCATGGGATGTTTGCTTAATATCTGTGATGTTTGCACCTCTTAGAATAAAAGGAAAATGAGGTTGTGAGAAAGCAAAGTACATTATGCTCATCTGAGAGGGAGGTTTTAGCATTGTTAATAAGTAAAATTCATTGTCACCATTTGTAATGATCTTCCAGTCCCTAACATCCTACAGGCAGGCTCAAAGGATAATGAAAATTATGCAGGTTTGGTTTGCTGAACGATTCAGTTTGAGACACCCACCAAATTACATAATTCTCTGGTTCTGATCTTGCTGGTATATGTGTTTAATGATGAAATATGTTGTTTTAGAAATGGAGAAATAAAGTGGCAAAAAAGAAAAAAAAAAGACAGAGAGAAAAAAGGAGCCACTCCCTCCAATATGGAGGTCTTGGGCAGGGAGTTGTAATGACACACTGGTGACTCTAGTTAGGAAAAAAGAAAACCCTTTAAGGACTTTACTTCTGGTGCTTTACTTAATCTGATGGCCTATCATGTTAGCTGGGAAATTTTCAGAGGTTTATAAAGTTTTCCGTGAGGTGCCTGATTCTTATTACTATTTCTATTATCTCCACCACAACCCTTAATTTTGAATTTCTAAAAAAATGCATGAGGATTCTGAATAATGTTTTACATGTTTGGCTCAAACCACACTCTCCTATGTAGAGGAGCAAGCTGCCATCACTGTTATAAAACTGGGAGTGAGAAAATGTTTACTCATACATGTGGCACATCGGTCTATTGCCTATTTGGATGTACTTTTTTATCCAAAGATGACTCATCTTCTGGGCTTAAAGCCATTACTTTTTTAGAAAATCAATGTATTCTAATAGTTTTTTTACATTTCAGCAGTCATCATCCTTTACATGTTAAACATGCAGTCATTAAGGGACAAATGGTGAGGGCTACTCAGATGGTCACCATTGATAGTGACTTTGTGATGGACTGCAATCATTTACGGTGTATGTTTCTAAATGGGGGTTACCCGCTGAAGCTTATTTTCAATATCCAGGAAGAGGTTACATACAAAAGGAAGACAAGGTTTTATGTTCTGCTACTAAACCAGTGTAGTGACCTACTTCCTTGGGTTTCTCCATGGTGGCAGTTGGATCTGGTGACTCAGCTGCCTACTTTATTTGGCCTTTGGATGATGTTAACAACAGGGCTTTTCCTTGTCCTTTTATTTCCCTTACAACCTGGATAGTGTGGAAATTGGTGGTATTATTGAGAAAAACTGTGGCATAATTGTTGCTGATCATGACATCAGTGATTGTTTGGGCTTTCTCCCCTCTTTTGTTTATAGAAGAGGTCCAAACTTGAAGAATATTTTTGAGCGGCCGGGGGGGGGGGGGGGGCATAAAAACTGGTGGCTGCATGAAAAAAATGTGGGCATGTCATCAATGTCAGTACAAAGTAAACCACCAACAACCAGCAAAAAAACACTCACTACAAAGACCACAGCCTTCACTGCAACTTAAACAAGCCACTTTGTATGGACAGGTTCTTGACACAAAAACTTTCAACTTCTGTAAAAATCTCCTCTCATTATCAAACAATGTAGTTCAACAACACTACAACTGGATGGATAGCCATGAATGTACTCCTTAAGTAAGTAGCATAGCCTTCATCAAACCGGAAGGAAAATCCACATACTAAAATTTCCCAGCTCTATGGCTAAGATCTAATATTGGTTACTCAAGTCTACTTGTCTAAGAAGAGGGGCCTATTTAACTAAGAATTCCATTTGCAAAAATATATTCAGTATACATATTAAATCTCTCTCTCTTATACACACACACACACACACACACACACACACACACACACACACACACACACACAGAAAAGGAGCCCCTACTTATAAAATAGGCAACCTCGGTAATCACATGACACAGTCTCACTGATTGAAATTGTCTGGAAGTCAAAATATCTGAAAAAAAAAATCATAATAGAGATGGATTCATCCATGTAATTTCCTACCACCAAAAGGACCATCAATAAATCAACAAACAACTGCTCAGCAAAAATTAAATCAATAGGAAATCTATAAACTGGAGTAAACATATAACTTCCCTCCAATCTAAAGCCATTTGACATTCAGACATTTTAATTTGTGCAGAAGTTATTCACAGACTGACCGTTTACTAAGCTGTAATGCTGACCATCGCTTTTGAAAAAAAAAAAAAAACAAATTCCCAGAGTTTGTCAATAGCTCAAAGTGAAGAAAGGATTACTTTTTTTATTTATTATATATTTATTTAATTTTGGAAAACATCTTTAAAACTGTTAAATTGATTACACACACAGAAACACAGAAACGTTATTGTGATAAGTAAACCACAGACTACTGCAAGAAATCAGTCACAGCACACTATGCTTACGTCTGAACCAATGAAGCATACCTGTCAATTCCAAAAGAATTAAAGTAGCTTAATAAGAAAGTTATTTGCAAGGTTACATGGCAGTTTATATTGGAAATAAGTGGAGATATTAAAAACGCTCTGTTTCTCATAATTATGCTGAAAAGTCTTCCAAGGTAAATACAACCTTCTGATTTAGCATAAAACCATACCTCTCAACCTTAGAGCAAGAATTCTGGACAAAGCGAAAAATAAAATTGGGACACAGGCCCAAAAATAGTTATGCATCACAGACACCATTGAAACAAGTGTAGCTGCGAACATTATACATCACGTATAATGTTTATATCCCATTATTGTCAGTTAAGCATTATATGGCTCATTCAATCCTGCTTTCTTTTGCAACAAAGAAAACCATACTTTGAAATGACAAATCCATTAAAAATAATAAAAGACATTGGCTCCACATCCTGCAACTTCCTACCTGCAAACAACCACATAGCTTTCACTGAAACTAGGTCTACTTATTTCCACAGAATGACATCTCTCCCTAATTAAGTCTAATGGTATACAATCTACCAGGATTTGGACTACCTGAAATAAATTAAATTATGGCCTGTAAATTGCAAGTGCACTTTGTTTAATTAAACTACATTTCAAAGCCCACTTGCTGTATTTTTTCAGTATCATCCCAATATCCATTTCCAGGTCACTTTACAAGACATTGGCAGTGGTAGACTTAGCATCCTCCAGATCCCTACAGGACCACACTCATACTGCTAACATTGTCCATTAAATTTAAATATCCATCCACTGTAAATGGCAAGAAGCTAAGTCTTAAAAAAATCTATTTTTGGCATTCCTAGTACCCAACTATCAGGTTTTGAAACAAAGAAACATATTCTCCATAGTTTGTAAGTCTCTGCCTTTAATAATCATCTACTATTGCAGCACTCCCAACACAAACACACACATACACACTAAAACCCCAAACATTTAAAAAATGACATTGTGCCCACCTGATTTGCCAGTATTGATGATCCACCAAAGATATGCTTACTGTTGTCCAATCTATCACCACTTAGAACCCACCAATGACAAGACAGTACTGGGTGATTTTTTTGTTTGTCAAAAAAAAACAATAAACTTTATATGCTACAGTCCCACATTAGTCAATCCACTACTGATCCATTAACCCAAGGCTGCTGTCTCATTCTTACTCCCTGGGACTGCATTACCTTGGATGACTACTTTTATTTCCTAAGCAAAAGACACAAATTGGAAGATGAGGCAAAAATCCAGACATTCTTCGAAAATCCATACAGTTGAGAGGTATGATTTCATATTCAATACAACACTCTCCCTGTCAAGAAAGCTGCAATTTCATGAAAGTGTACTTTTAATGTAGGATGCATTTGTGATCTAACTTGTTTGTACGTTAGCCTCTTTGTGCATGTGTCTCTCTCTGTCTCTCTGTCATGCACACATAAACACACACACACACACACACACACACACACACACACACACACACACACACACACTTCTACTTTCACGCACACAAACATTCTGCTTTCATGCATGCACTCACTCATACCATACTTACCTATTAACACAGGTTATGTGCTGTCTCTTTAAAAGGCAATGGCGGCAAATCCATAGACGAGTCCCTCTTCAGCAAGAACCCATACATTGATTCTTTGGCACAAAATAATGGCGCGAACACACAGACCCTTCTCTGGCGCAAAAAAATCAAAACTAGAAGGATGCTTTGGTGCATGCGCACACCGATGTTAGAGTTACAGGTCATGGGCGCGAAAAACACAACAAAAAAGTGTTTTGGGACATGCATACATCGGTGTTGGAGTTAGAGGTAGAGGGCCGCATGGCAGAGCTCTGAGGGCCGCATGCGGCCCGCGGACAGCAGGTTGGACACATCTAATATATATATATATATATATATATATATATATATATATATATATATATATATATAGATAGATATATATATATATATATATATATATATGTATATATATATATATATATATATATACACACACACACACAAACACACACATATTTTTATCAAATACATATTATTACTAAAAAACAAGTTTTAATTTACATAATTCTATCAGCCATCAGTGCCATGAAATACCCCATTTTCACAGACTTACTGTATTCTCTTGAAGCACACTTAGAAATTACCTTAATCTCTATCAAGAAATTAATAGGACAAACTGGTGTGATAGTTTTTTATCTCTGCATATTCTCCACCATGGAATAAATTACCTCTGCATATTAAGCAAAGAAGTAACTTAACCTTCAAAACTAACCTAGTAAATTTGGACGGACACTCCCAGATTTCCCCTGGCCTACTTTATATGGCCTTTCTTTTGGTAGAATAAGTGTTGATATTGGGTGTTCTGAGCTAGGCTGTTAATGGACTGATGCCTGATTGGCTAGTATCATCCTACGAACATATCAGGCTGTTCTCTCATGCATTTACTGTTAATTACTTCAGTAAATGGCATTTTTTTAATTTTCTACATACTCAGAATACATTTTATTATATTTTCAAAAATGGGTTTATAAAATAAAGAAAGTAACTCAGCTGTACGACATTTCAAAGGGGTAAATTAATACATGCACAGAGTCCTTGTGTGAGCAAGCTTTATGTAGCAAAATGTTGAGTATGGACCTTAAACTTAAATGAAATACATATTTGACAGTATCAGCTCATGTCATATAAATGCAATCATGCTACAGCACTCATGTATGCATATACATAAAAGTTTTTTTTTTTTTTTTTTTTTTTAATTGCTTTTATTTTCTGGGAAAGTCCAACTGGGCACAGGGCCCATTTTCAGTGGAGGCCCAGGAAGAAAGGTAACAATGTACTAACAGCAGTAATAGACATACTGACACCAACATCTGAAAGCCAACATTTTACAAGAGAGGGAGAACTGGATTTCAAATTTGATAAAGTATACAGACAGCCATATTGCTGCTATTTTCAACAGAAAACAATATGCCTTACAAGAGGCATATTGGTGACAGAGCTAGCGCTGAGAAACAGAAGACAAGGGTAGTTCAGGGTGAAGGAGTATAACAAAAGGGGGCAAAGAGAGTAAGGTACAGTACAGTACAGGTAGGAGGAGGATAACAGAGCGTGTTAAGCAAGGATGAGGCTGAATAGGAGTGATGTGCTAACCTGGTGCAGCACATTTCAAGAGCCAGGAGTTGAGTAAGTGAGACGTTAGCTGTAATTTGAGTGATGTTAGTGAGAAGTCCTATTTTACTGTTAGTAGGATGGAGTTCCAGGTTTTTGACACTTACTGTACTAGGCTAATAAGCAACCAGGGCCTTTATAAGCCTAGTGGTGCATCCCAAACCAAATGTATCTCTTTATATCATGGGCATTTATCAGGATTGGGGTATGTTACTTAGGAAGTTTCTAAAGGTTTTGGGGGGGTTAGTTTGGACATAGTTACTGTCTGCTCTCCATCAGACAGACATGGGGACCAGACCTGGGGTATATTTCTGATTTCTACCAACTGGTCAATATTATGGTTAAATAGGTTACGAATAGATTCTGTTTCACATAGATGGGGAGCCTGTTCCAGAGAATGGCGATTCTCTGAGACACATATCTGCCTCACCAACATATCCTATTTATGTCGCAAGCAAAACTTAAATCCTTGAATTTAGTGGCTCTGTTGCTGTTTGTTTTGCAGATGCGCAAAAGGTCTATCAGAGATGGATGCAAGGATGCCTTGTATGCCGGACACAGATCGTCTTTCAGTAGCCTGTTGGAAACCAAGAATAGAGATAGGGCTTTAAGGTGATCTATATAGAATAATGTGTTTATACCCTGGATTCTGGTGGTAAGGCACCTTTGTTGGCATTCCAGCTGTTTCATATGCCTGGTCAGATACATGCTGAAGGGGGCATTATACTCAATCATGGGTCTGATAATGGCCAAATAAAATGGCACTATAACTTATTTGTACCTGGATACTATGCCCTTACTTATAAGTTGGACGGCATAGAATGATTTTCTCATTCCCTTAGCCACATGAATGTTAATGGCCAGAATAATGTCTACATATGTTCCCATATCCCTGACTACCAGGTCAAATCTCAGGGGTGTTTTATCAATGGAGTAAGTAGCCTGGCTGGCTGTTTTCTCAAAAAATACTATAATGCATTGATTGGCATTGAGTTTTAATCTGTGACTACGGCATCAGTCATTTGTCTGTGTTAGACCCTTTTGTAAGATGTCTGTATCATGGGGGAATCTATGATAGTTTCCAACTTGCAGTAATTTCTGAACTTGGTCAGCCAAAGGCCCTTAACATTAGCCTTTACCTCCAAGAAGCAGATGCCAAACAGCAGTGTTCCCAACATGAAGCCCTGAAGTACCACCCTCGTGACTGATCTAGTAATGGAAGTAGTATCACCAATCCTAACTTCCTGGGTCCTGTCTTTGAGCCAGCTAGTAATTCACTGAGTTATGTACGGTTTTATGCCCAGGTCGGTGAGTTTTTCTATGAAGGCTATATGAGGTTAAGAAAAAGAAACTGCCAGGAATAAAAAATCATGCTTCCCGGGTTGGGAGGGTGGCCTAATGGTTAAGGTGTTTGCCTTACAAACACAAGGTGCAGGGTTTGAATCTCACAAGGGATAATTGGCTAGGCTTAAAATGGCTCACAAAGGCAGTTAGCTTAGTACTAATCTATGAACCTATGAACCTATGAACAAGAAGCAGAGGTTTATGTAATACTTATAAAATGGCATACTTTTTCCTAGATCCATATTCCTTAGAAGAGACAGTCAAAGCAGGCCTAAATGTCTAGGTGCATTGGATGTGCAAGAAAGGTATAAACTGCAAAACCTGACCCCCAAGGTAAGAAAAAGTCAGGAAGGTTATGATAAGGGGGAGAAAAGAATGCAGAAACAGAACATATAGGAAAGAGAGAGTGAAAAAGTCAATAGATTAAAATGTATCACACAGAATACCAAAGACTAAGGCAGGGTACAAAATAGTACAGGATTTGAAATGCACATGAAAACTGAGCAAATTAACTGCAATCTGAACAGTATACGCATTTCAATCATGGCAACATGGATACTGAATGAAATTGCCAGATATGTGCAGACTAAAATGTTTCTTTTGTCAGGCAGATTTCTGGTAGTTCAGTGCAGAGGGTTATGGCTGTCAGCTTCTAATGAGCTTCATTACATAGTCTATTTAGTCTCCATTTGTTCACTGTGTGACTCTGAGAAATATTGTAGTGCTCCCAGGTCATTCCTAAAAATTGGCTTTAACTAGGGGGTTAACCATCTAAAAATGAATAAATAAAAATTTGGTAATTAATAAATATAAAATGGAAAATATATGGAAGCTGATTACTTCCAATATATTCATGAAAGGAAGATATTGCATGAGAGGTTCAGAAGAAATACTTGAAATATGAGATATTATATTTTTGCTTGAGTGAGATTTCTGCTGTGCACAACTATATACAGACAAAACTGACAGTTTGCCTGCCTTTATTCATCTGTAGAACAGAACTAAGTACAAGCAAACAAAATTGCATTAGATCAAATTCTTGTATATTTTTGAAAATCTGAAAATAAACAGTGAGGCCAACAAACAACTTATGTAGTATCTTCTTTGCAGATTCTAGAGGAAAAACAAAATATATCATTTGTCAGTGCTAGGTATTCTGTATCTATCTGCCATAGCTCTCAACCTTCCCTCTGTAAAATGAGGAACACTGCCCGTCATAATATGGAACAAATGGGCACAATGTAGAACACTTACTAATGGCTTAATAACAACTTAAACTAGGAAGCTCATAGGATGGTTAAAATGTGATAGTTTTTGTGATGATCCACCTCTGGACCAGTAATAGAGGAGCCTCAATACTCACCAGTGGCAACAGTGGGGGACGTCAACTGGCAGGATAACAAGTACACACACAGTATTTCCAGATGCAGCTCTCTGCATCAATTGCAATTCCGCTTAAGAGCACACAGAGACTACAGTCAGTCTAGGGCTGGTTTCTCCCTCTTTCAACAGATCCCCAATAAGACTCCCCGCTGGCACAGCTATAGAATTGAGATCTCAGCTGAGTGACCAAGGCAAAACCTCTGCTACCCTCTCTGTCCAACCAGTGCTTCATGTCTCTGCCCAAGTAGCTGACACACACACTCTTTGAGGTTTGATTTACACAAACACACAACTAGGAAATGCTGACGCAGGTTTACTAGCTATGCCCCATTCTGTCTAGGCTACGAGGTAGTTACTACTACCACCAGTCAACTCCTTATCAGCTACTTTAAGGCCCTTACCAAAGGGTGTCCAATCTTACTGCGTGATATTAATCTTAATACAAATGATAGCTTGACCATGAGCAAAGCTTTTAGGAGTGGCCCACACAGTGTCACCAAATAAATATGCATGTACTCTCAAAAGTTAAATATCTCTAGACGGATCAGCCACAATGAAAGGTTTAAACATATTTAATAATAAATAATAAAAGAACAATAAAATACTCAGTATATATTCACAGTGACATCAGAGTTCAAAATCACAGGAAATATTTAAAACAACATTGCAGGACTGTCTCAAATAAATAAAGAAAAATATCTTAACTAAGCTTTACTATATTCCTGACTGAATCTAAGAGAATTACTATACCCTAGTTAGCTTACTTAATTACAGCAAGGCAGATGTTGTGGTGAGTGGCTCTTGTCAGGTCCAAGACAGAATACAGAATGCTCTGTCTCTCTAAAAGACTTCTAAATTAATATCTCAGATATTACTGCTGGGATAACTTCCAGAATGATGTCATTTCTTGTCATCTGTCTCTAGTTCCCAGATGAAACTCCCACTGCTAGAAGTTAGCAGTATTTAGCATCTACCTATATAAATAAATAGACTTCAGATCTTTGGTAGATGCTGGAACTCATAAAGCAATTACATTCCTCCACATTCCAAGACTAGTAATTATTTCACCCTAAAGACAATATTGAAAGATTTTCAGCACAGACTCTGTGTCTCTTGCTCAGAGAAAACTAAAACATACCATCTTTTATTGTGTAGCCATAAAGTAATTTAATTTCTGGTATTTTTCTAAAATTTACTAGACTGAGGTTAACCTCATGTATCCCAGTTTCCACTGTTAAAATATATACATTTAAAATTACAATAGTGCGTAAACATTTATGTTCTTTTCCAATAGGGCACACTGTGGATCCATTTTAAACACAAGCCTTTTGTAAATACCCATTTTAACACACAAGCTTGTACAAGCAGTTTGATATACACATGGCATACAGTCCTAATACATTTGTAACACAAGCATCTTACACAAATCATTTCGATATTCACCAATGACATATAATTATTTACAAAATTCCAGCCAGCTGGGCTCTCAGTATCTCCTTTCATCACAGTTTACTTATAGAATAGTACTTTCAATGAAACAATATAATTCAGTTCTATTTACTCTGTTACAAGTTAAAAAAATTCTAAAACTAAATGTGTGACAGACCCTTTCAATGCGGAACTTCAAGGAACTTTTTAAGACCCAAAATGAGGAACATTCCTTGCAATAAGGTACACTTGAGAGGTATGCATTCTGCTAACACACACTGTAGCCAGTATTGAAAACAAAATCTGGAAATACAGCTGAAATATGGTGCAGAGAAAGTCAGAGCATCACACATTTTCATTACACAAATTACTCTTAAAATAAATATGGTAACAAATTAGCTGTGTTCTCAAAATGTCAAACACAGCATCAAATGGCAACTGTTACTCCAGATTTAAACCTCAACCTTCATCTGTGTGGGATACTTGAGTTATAAGCCACACTCATTTCTCAGGGGAATATAACCATTAGAAAACAGGAAAAACTGCATTACCTATTAAGCAATAAATTCTGACTGGGGTTACATTAACAGCCCATTAATAAGTCTCAAGAGACATTAGAGTGAGTGTCATATGCCACTAGAGGGCAATTAACTGCTAGCTCAAGGAAAACTTTCTGCATGTTAGCTTGAATAAATAACTGTTTACACTGTAAATATTCACATTTATGATTTGTGCTAGAAACCTCTACAAATTGAGAAGGCAGATGTTAATAGCTCAAGGTTAATTTTGGAATGCTGCTTTATAGATTAAAACTGCATTTGCAAGGTTGTTGCCTCAAAGCAGAGCCAGTGTTTTCCAAAAATTAAACTGAAAATAAAATGATGACATATACTGTCGGAAAGCTGCTGAGAAGTACCTTGACTACTGTTTGTAGTTTAAACTGAAACTGCTGAATGCAGATATCAAGTATATAACAATAATCTCTGCATAATCCTATAGAAGATGAACCTAGATGATATGCATGTGAAATGAGGCAGCAACTAGCTGATGAAACTAG
>NC_056734.1:84752929-84762929 GCF_019279795.1 Protopterus annectens | reverse complement strand
ATTGATAATTTTTCTCCTGGGAAAGAAAAGATATTTGAACTTAGGCATCTAACAGATACATCAGGAATACAATCCTGTGTGATACAGTCAAAAAAGACTTTTAATGTCCTCTTAGAATCACAGCTTGTATAAGAGCTATCTCACCCAAGTGAGAGATTCCTGACACTTTGAAAAATACTCTGAAAAGATAGGGAAGTTGTCTAAATGTGGAAAAATGTGGATACCCTGTAGCCTGCAATAAGCTATAACTGCAGCTGCAAACCTTGTTAAGAGTCTTGGTGCAGCGGGTAGTCCAAAGTTTAAGAAAGAGATCTAATAATGTGATTTAAACACTCAAAGCCTTAAGAAATGCTGGAAGTCTGGATAAATAGGGATGTGGTAATAAGCATCTTTTAAATCTAATGTTATCAGAAAGCTTAAATGACAAAGAAGAAGTAATAGGTTGTAAAGCAACAGCATTTAGAACTTGGGCACTATCACAAAATGGATTAGGAAAGAAAGATCCAGAACTGGTCTCCAAGCATTTTCTTTCTTTGGCACTAAAAACATCCTTAAACATAAACCTTTCCCAAACTGTGAAGGAGGAACTGTCTATCTTACTTCCTGAGATAACATGTGTTGAAGGACAGGGGAAAATACTGGAATCTGGTCTAGTGGATGGGTAATTAACCCCTGAAATGGAGGAATTTCCTCTGACTGTCACCTGCAGCTTTAGTGAATAATATTTAGAATCCTTTTGTCTGAAACTATATGTTGCCAAAGAGAGAAGTGAAGATTCAAATTTTCTGGAAGTGTAAGGGGACTGCCATGATGGGAGGGAGGACATGGTCCTTTATATAGTAATTCCAACTTCCTGGACTGTCCTTTGTTTTGAGGAGTTTGTGATTTTTTTAAACCCCTTGCCATTGTTTCTTAGATGTCAGTTTATCAGCATGTTGCTGAGACCGTTTGTTTTGTTTCTTGCTAAAACTGGATGAAGAGTAAGAGAATCCATTGGAAAATCTGGAAAAGGAGGGCTGAAAAATCTTATTCCCTGTAACAGCTTACCCCTCTCCTCAAACGTGATATCTATCCTAAGGAGAATTTAAAATCTCATTTTTCACATCATCTGGGAGGGGTTGAAAATGCAGCCAGGCAAACCTCTTCAAAACAGTACTGATGGCCATAACCCTGGAAGAAATATCAACAAAGTGATACATACACTTTAAACAGCCTCTAAGATGGAAAAAAACACAACCATTTAAAGCAGATTTGTCCTCACAAGATGAAACTGCAAACAAAACATTCCTCATACTTTCACAATTAGAATACATTGTAACATACAAGTCTAGCAATTCAAAATTCTGAAAATCAAAGTTGCAGAAGCATATACTATTTTTCCCATGCTTACCAATTATTTTCCATTAAATAATTGTTTAGCAGCTGTATGAGCAACTAAAGCTATAGCTGCTAGGTCAGGTTTGGGATGAGTATATAAGAATGTAAAAACCTGCCTTTATAGGAGTAGCAAGCTAACTAGCAGAAAAAATGCAGGCAGTGACTCACACATCCTCCAGTGATAGCAGCACTGGAAGAATGTATGAAGGTTCTAGAAATTCCATTTGTAATAGCTCATAGTAATTTCTCAGGGACTAAGAAACTTCAGTGTTCTGCCACTGAAAATGCTGAAACATTCTGGAAATAGTATGAGAGAAAGAGAAACCCCCTACATGGAGAAACAGATACTGTGCTATCCTCTGAATTAGAAATCTGAGAAGAAAACCTTGGATCTGTCATTTCATCTTCCTGTCCAGATTTAGAGTCTTGAATCTCTTCAGTAAAAGAGACATCCTTTTTCTTTTACCAGAAACCACCATATTAGAAGAATCAACAGCCTGAATTAGACCCTGAGCCAGAGCTAGCAAACTACCCCTGTCCAGAGAAATGTGAGTAGGTGCAGATACATGCTTAGTTTTCTGTTTTTTTTTTTTTTAAAGAAAAAATGAGGCCAACAGAGCTGTTAATTGCAGCAGCAGCAGTTTCCTCAAAGACGGGCACAAGATTCTGACAAAACACGGGAGACTTCCATGTTCCCACTCCCTGAACTGACAACAGTGGCTCTCCCTTGCCTACTGAGGAGACCCCAACAGTCACAGAGGATGTAGCTAACCTGCTAATTCAGGTTTACGTTCATCTAGAAACATATCTTCTGCTAAAAAATGCAATTCTCTTATAGGATATAAAAGAACCTCTGATAATTATCTCAGTGCAGCTCCAAATAGGTTTTCTCACAAGTGTAATAAATTTAAAATTACTGAGACAGACTGAGAGATATGGTACTTATTACACAGTGTTAGTGCATAAAAGAATACAAGGAAAGTGACAACTCTGAATTTGGAAGCAAACTTGTAGAATTCACATGTTGCTAGGAATCAGGCAGTCAGCTGGTGCAAGATATCTATGCAAATGAGTTGCACAGCATAAAAAGAATTGCTAATACAGTTCAGACATAGCTATGCTGTATAAAGAAACTGAGTTACATTCCATATAAAGAAGTGCACTAGCAAGAAGAAAACTGTTTTGATGCTTGGGAAACACATCTTTTGAACTCCCAGCCTCTCCTCTATCTAACACATGAATGCACATAAAAGTAGAAGTCATACAAAACTTGTTGCCATTACTGTAGAACAAAAGAAAAGAGAACCCTCATTACTCTATCTCGAACCTTCAAACCATAAACAGAGAAGTTTTGCATTAATATCTATATATATATATATATATATATATAATATATATATATATATATATATAAATATATATATATAAATACATATATATATAAAATATATATATAAAATATATATATATAAATATATATATATAAATATATATATATATATATATATATATATATATATATATATATATATATATATATATATATATATATATATTATATATATATATATATATCTATATATATATGTTTTTTTTTTTTAAACTTATTTATTTATTTACATTTGTTAACCGGGAGTGTCCGACTGGATGTAGGTCCATTTTCAGCAGAGGCCAGAGGAGAAAAGCTCCACAGTTAAAATAAACAGACAGTAGTTATACTGGATTACATAGCGATTAACAATTTAACATAGCAATTACTTACAACCTATTTACAGAAGAAGAACATAGTACATCAGTAGACAACTAGAATATTTATCTGTGAAGTACATAACAGACATTAACAAATGTTACAATAAGAAGTTACTGCTGTATAATAAGTACTAGGCTTATTAGCATCTGAGCTTGCTATAATCAAGGTAGTTAGCGGAGTGGAAAGAAAGGTAGTGGTTGGATGGGTGATATTAGAGTGGGAGTTGCAAGGGCATAGCCAGCATGTTTTTAGGTGCGCTTTTAGTAAAGTTTTGAAGTGGGTACATGATGGTATGGAGGTAATTGTGGGTGGGAGGGAGTTCCATAATTTGGTTATGGTGCAAGAGAATAGTGCTTCACCAGCAGAGTTATTGGCTTTCGTGATCTGCAAGTGATTTTGTTGCTGGATCTTAGTGGTCTGGTGGTGTGATAGGGCTGGAGTAGATTCTGGAGGGATGGGACATTTAGTGGATGGTTTACTAGTTTGTGGGCGAGTGAGAGTTGATACCATTGAAGGAGGTGAGGGAGTTCAAGCCAGTCTAGTTCAGGAAGTGAGAGACAGTGGTGACTATGGTAAGATGCCCCTGTGGCGAATTTGGCGATTTTGTTGTAGTAGGTCTCTAGCTTGTTTAGATCGCATTGCATTAGGTTGGTATATATTGGAGAGGCATAAAGTAGGGTGGAGATAAGGTGGGAATTTGCTATTGAAATTTTTGCTGCTTTGGTGAGATGTTGCTTATTTCTGTATAACGCTCCTAGTTTTTTGTGGACTTTTTTGTGGTCATGGATATGTGAATGTCAAATTTTAGTTTATTGTCTATTTCCACTCCTAGCAATTTGGTGTGTTCAGTTGGGTATATAGTGGTGTTGTCTTTTGCTGTGATGTTAAAGTGAGAGTTGTTTTGAGTATGTTTGGTGGGTTGGAAGATGAGTAGTTTAGTTTTGTTTGGGTTGAGTATTATTTGGACATCGGATAACCAAGTTTCAACAGAGGAAAAGGCTTCCTGTGTGACTTTTTGAAGTTTGGGTAAGGACTGGGCTGAGAAGATGATGGTTGAGTCATCTGCGTATTGTATGAGTGTGCCATGTTTGGTGGCAGAGGCTAGATTATTGGTGAAAACAGAGAAGAGTAGGGGTCCAAGGATGGATCCTTGGGGAACCCTTATGGAAACAGGTAGTTTGGGAGATATGTCATTCTGCCTTACAACGGGTTGTTGGCGGTCAGACAGGTAACTCTGAAACCAGTTGGTGACTGACTGAGAGAAGGATAGGTTATTGAGGATAGAGATAAGTTGTTTGTGTGGGACCATGTCAAATGCTTTAGATAGGTCTAGGAAAGTAGCAGAGGAGAGATAGCCATTGTTTTTATGTTAAAGGATAGTGTTAGTAAAGGAGAGTATGGCAGTGGTGGTGCTATGGTTTGGTCGGAAACCATGCTGCGTATTGGAAAGGAGGTTGTTAGTAAGGAGGTAGTCTGAGACCTGAGAGTGTGTGCATCTCTCTAGTATTTTGGAGAGTGGAGAGAGAATAGCTATGGGGCAGTAACTGCTTAGTTCTGTGGAGGGTCCGCCTTTGTGGAGGGGAATATGATACTTTCCACAGTGTGAGAACGTAAAATTCTGATAGAGATCGGTTAATCAAGATGGATACTAGGTAGACCAGAGCACCAGCTGCGATTTGTAGGTATTCACTTGGGAGGTTGTCTGCTGCTAATTTTGTGGGCTTAAGTTTAGTTAAGAGTTTTTTTTTATGTTAGAGGTAGTTTTGTTTTTTTTTTCATTAATCAAAAAGGAAAAATGCCAAATGGCAATTTATTGAACACAACTAATCGGTCAGCTGAGTATTGAAAAATAAAAAAGGAAAAAGTATATTTTTTATAGGGAGGGAAGTACCCATATAGCCCCACACCTCCTGCTAATTATAAATACCAACTCTGAAATCATGCTACAGTGGGGAAAGGGCAAACTCCCTAATCCCTAATGTACTCCAATCCTGCACAGAAAAAAAGGCTGGTATATTCAATAAGATTATTTTTGATCAGCTGTACTTCCTTTCTTTCTTTTCAGCAACATTACCTTTCGACCAATCATAGGTAACTCATATAGATAGATAGCTATAAAAAAAAAACATGCACACAGCACAATTGCATTGAGGATCAGTCCTGTTAATCCATGCTCCATTAACTGGGATCTTGATAAAGTATTTGACCTTTAAAGTTCATAGATTCATAGGTAGGTACTAGGCTATTGGCCATAGGGCCTGTACAAGCTTAGCCAAAAAGGTACCCTGGCTTTCGCCACCCAAGAAAATTATTTTCCTGTGCCCCTGTCGAGCAGAGCCACAGAGTTGATCCCCGGGGTGAATTTCCTATTTGCCATTCAATCATCAAGATTTTGCTTGAAGAGTGCTAATGAGGAGCTTTGTTTGATATAGATACTACCTATCTCTGGGACAGGAATCTATCCCTCCAGCATGTTCTGTTTATTGTGGTGACAATGTTTAGGTCCCTAGAGTGTGTAGCTCAGATGGATTGGGATTTCCTTAAGTGGAGCATGTCCAACAGCTCTGGGTATGACATAGCTTTATATGTTAGGCAAAGATCGCCTCTGAGTAGGTGATATGCGACGGAGTAAAGCTGGAGTTTTTGAGACAGTCTACGTAGGGCATCTGTTTGAGGCCGGTAATCCTCTTTGTGATTTATTTCTGCGGCCTTTCCAGTAGTTGTAGATGTCTTGTGAGGTACATATCAAAAGGGGCGCTGTACTCTATAATGGGTCTAATGAGTTACGAGTAGAGGGGAACAATGACCTCTTTTTTCCTGGATGAGAAACCTTTTGTGATGAGGTGTGCCATGTAGTAGGATTTCCTGACTACTGTGGCAATGTGATTATAAAAGGTGAGATTACTGTCCACCTGTGTCCCAAGGTCTCTTATCACACTTTCGGTGTTAAGTAGACTACCACCTATGTGGTAGCTCATGGGTACAGAGTTTTTACCAAAGGGGATGACAATTCACTTTTTGGCATTGGGCTTGAGACCATGGCTTTGACACCAGGCATCTGTTTCAGTGAGACCCTTTTGTAGATGTCCACATCATTAGGAGTTTCAACTATGGCTCCTAGTTTGAAGTCACCACAATAAACAGGACATGCTGGAGAGATGGATTCCTTTCCCAGTGACTTCCCATACTCTGAAACAAGCTACCCATCTAGGTCAAGCAAAGTTCCTCATTATCACTTTTCAAGAAAAATCTTGATGAGTGGATGGGAAATAGGAAATACACCCCGGGGATCACTTCTGTGGCTCTGCTCGATAGGGGCACAGGAAAATAACTTTCTTGGGTGGCGTAAGCCAGGGACCTTTGTTGGCTAGGCTTACTTAGGCCCTTGGGCTAATAGCCTAGTACTTACCTATGAATCTATGAAGACAAGAGAGGGGAGAATCAGCTGTGACATTCTAACTATCTCAAAATGCAAGCTACAAAATAAGGATGTTTTTAACTTTGCTGACTCCTACTGACATTGTGCATGTAAAAAGAATCATGGTTAATATTTATTTATTTATTGCATTTGCAGTATAGTTTGACTGGGCAAAAAGCTACCCCATCTCAGAGGAGACCTGGGGAGAAAAGTTCCAGAAAAAATACATTTTGTAAAGCATGCAGTGAACAGAGGCATAAAAGTAATCGACAAATATACAACATTTACACAAAATATCATTAATTAACAGCAGCATAATGTAAAAAAAAAATCTATGAAACATATTTGGAAATAAACTTGGTGAAAGGAGAGAAAAGGGGGAAATGGAGGACTAGTTTTAGGAAATAACAGAAAATGTCTTAGGGTAGGTAGAAGGAAGAAGACGTAGAGGTAGAGAACAGGGAGGAGAATTTGGACCAATAACTGAGGATGAAATGCTTGGAAAGAATAGTGATTAGAAAGAATAGGTGAAAGAAAGGGGCAGGTCATTTATCACCCAGGAGTATTATATGTATTATATATATAAAAAACATATTATAATTTGGAGCAAGACTTGCTGTTGTGTGTAAACTAGCACAAAGACAATATACCAGTGGAGGACCCCTAGATCATGGGTAATGCCCTGCAAATATTTCATGGCCTATATCCTGAATGTGCTGACTGTGCTCTTTTCATACCAGCATATGCCACTGTATGATAGTTAAACCATTTTACCGACAGATATGGTCTGTATATTGCTAAAATGCATGGCAAAAGGGGCTCTATTGACAATGATACAATACAATGTTCAGTTTTTCCACACCACAGAAAGTCATTCCCCATTGCTGATGAAACTGGGATAATCTTGAAAAAGATGTCCAGAACTGTACTTGCTATCAAACAGACAATGTGTATTTCTTGGTATACCTCCATCAAGATACATGTATCACTTCTGCAGCGTGTTACTGACTGCCTGAAGATCTCAGTGACAAACAATTTCAAATATCCTTGCTGCTTCAAATCTATCAACCTTCAAAATCTTCTAGTCATGTAACAGGCCAACTCAAAAACTTGGATGACATCTGCAATTTGCTATGGCTGGCTTACTAAAAAAAACACTTTATTTCATATGTCAGACATTAGTTGCCTAGGCAAAGTTTGTTTCAAATGCTTTTTTTTTTAACAATGCCATAACCCATACAGGAAACAGGACTGACTATAGAAAGCAGAGCAACTTTAAATCAATATTCCTCTGATCGGACATCACATCCCTTATCAATCCCCATGACAAAGTGGCCACAATGCAGCATATGAACCATAACAATCACATGGAGTTCACGGCTACTTTGTCATATGACCAGTATTCCTTGCCAGTTTCTCCCCATCAATGCACTTCATCTCTCAAGGAGGGTTAGATCTCTCAAGCCTGGGGTGAATTTATGAATACCCACCCAATTATCTAGGTCCCATTTGAAGGAAGATACTGTATCACACTGCTTTATCTGCAAATGAAATCTTTTCCAGAGCTGACAGAGAACCTGAATCAGGAATCTCTCTCCCAGTCTTGGTTTATTGATCGGCTGACCAAGTTTAGATAACTTTTTCTGGTATTTGTGGTGCTATTTGATTTGTGAAGGTACAAGAGATCCTGGTACTGTCTCCTCAGAGGAGCTTATAAAATGGACAGCTCTTCTAGTCTTGTCTGGTAGCTTACGGATTTTAAGCCTGTGATCCTCTCTGTTAGGAACCTCTGAGGGGGTCTGTCTGTCTGTTCCGTGTGTATGGTGAGGTATATCCCAAAATGGGCATTGCTACTCTACAACTGGTCTCATCTGTGCTGCATACAAGGGTGATAAATACATGCATAAGTGCTTATAAAGCAACAGTGTTTTCAGTAAATGCATATGAGCTAATATTTCTGCCAGCAATACACTATATAAGATATTGTATATGATATTGCTGCTGGTTGGAATGGCATTTAAGCAAAGATTCTCACCAGAATGTGGGGTAAACTGTGGGCTGCATATATGTAAATGAGATACCCGAAACAGGTAAACAACATGGATTCACAAACAATGACTTTGTTGCAGTGTCACGGATCAGGACATTCCCTGGTCTCAGCAATCTGACTGGACAACACTTCACGGAGCATGTTGGTATTACCATTGTAAAGTTGACTACAGAGTAGCTCTTGAAACAGTAGTCAATGACAGTGAAAAAGTGAATCACAATAACAGATACTGAGAAAGCCAAGGAAGAAATTAATTTTTAGATGATAGAAAGAACTCTGATTCCTGCACTTGTGAACTTTTGCAACAGCTATATCCTGCAGACCGAGGCAACTTCATTCGTAAACCCTAAATTTTCTTAAGGCCAAGTAACTGCATTCTGTTGTCATGTTAACTGAGTATGATGATACACTATACAGATGAATGCCAAGACAGGCTAGGGGACTTTGTCAGATCCCGTCCCTAAGTATTGTTTGTAGCAATAAGCTGCACGGATTTTGTTTGCTTAATTAATATTTACTTAACCTATGAGCTGTTTTTCATCCATTTCCTTGTCTTTAGTTCTTTTGTCTTTAGTTCTGCCTGCTTGAGAAATACAACTATGCTTGCCACTTTTCATTTAACAGCAAACTACTAATGATATTCAGGCTAAAATATAGATGTAAAATCTCACACACTACCATGTTTTTGTTTTTGAGACAGCCTAGGTAAATTTCTTGCCATAACCTTCTTACATGCTTCTTAAATGGCAGACAGATTTAAAAACAGGGAAGTTTATGATTACCTGCATACTCTATTTGTGTTTTTATTTTGCGTAGCTGACATTGCAATTTTTTAAAAACTTTGAGATTGCCTTCCAATATTCTGACATACAAGAACTGTAGTTGTATTGTCGCATTTTTGTTTTCCTTAGAAATCTACAGCTCATCATCAGTGCAACAATTGCTTCTAATTTTCTAAGCAGCAATTAGCTGGTTTTGTCAACTTTTCTTTTTGATGAATTCATGTGTAATAGACAGTGCTGAGAACATAACTTCAGGTGTGTGTGTGTGTCTGTGTGTGTGTGTATGTGTGTGTGTGTGTGTGTGTGTGTGTGTGTGTGTGTGGGTGTAATGTATTGCTGATGTTATACACATTTCTGTTGCTTTTGTTATACAGTAATTGTAATTGTAAATCCTAAGCCATGCTTTAAACTGATTGTGCACCTATTGATGTCTCATTTAAGATGATTAAACACACACAGATCTTCTTCTTCCTTTGGCTGCTCCCATTAGGGGTCGCCACAGCAGATCATCTGTTTCCATTTCTTCCTGTCCTCTACATCTTGCTCTGTCACTCCAACCAGCTGCATGTCCTCTCTCACCACATCCATAAACCTTATCTCATTCACACACATATATTCTGTCT